>NC_060268.1:62689007-62915411 GCF_021613505.1 Equus quagga | reverse complement strand
GGATGGGCGCTATACGAGAGTTGGAGGAGCCACAGGGACATGAGCAGAGGCGACTCTACAGACTGGCACCTCCAGGATGCACTGCCCTCCTCTGTTTCGTGGCCCTTGGCCTCCAGGCCCCCATGGTGCCCTAGGAAACACCAGAGGGACCATGGGAGCCTCACAGCGCAGGGCAGGTCCACGGGTCTCCTGGTCCTCATCCTCTTCCCAGCCCCCGTCTGACCACAGCAGTGAATTAAGCCTCTGGGCCTGGGTGTCCTCACCTGGAACACAGGCGAGAGTCCCGCACTATGCCAGGCCGTGTGGCTTCAAAGAGATGGTGTGTTTGGCAAACTGTCGACAATAATGTGAGGGGTTTAGCCCCGCTGAGAGGATGCTGGGCTTGGGGAATCATGGGAAGAGTGAACCTGTGCGTTCAAATTGATCATTATTTCCTTCCTGACGGTGTGTGCAGAGGCCTGCCTGTTAATGGGACTTTGGGGGGCAGAGAAGCTGTGTGGCTGGCTGGGGAAGGCTAGCCGGTCATCTCCCTCCATGGGGCTGATGGTCACTGGCAGTGCAGGCAGTGTTGACGTCCAGGGGGACCCTGCCAGTGCACAAGCAGCTGGCAGGCGCTGGGGAGGGCACAGGCAGACAGTCAGAGCTTGTGGAAGCCAGACTGGACAGCTCCTTAGTGGCCATCCTAGCCCACTGGCCAGCCCATGCTGGAACCCCTTTAAATACCCTCACCTATGGGCCAGCCCCGTGGTGGAGTGGTTAAGTTCTCATGCTCCGCTCCGGCGGTGCAGGGTTCATTGGTTCGGATACTAGGCGTGGACATACACACCACTCATCAAGCCATGCTGTGGCAGCGTCCCACGTAGAAGAACTAGAAGGACTTACAACTAGGATATACAGCTATGTACTATGGCTCTGGGGAGAAAAAAAAGAGGAAGACTGGCAACAGATGTTAGCTCAGGGCCAATCTTCCTCACCAAAAAGCATACCTTTACACAGCCTCTCCTGGAGCCGCCCAGCTCTGCGGGGATGGAGGCCGCCGGACCTGGGCCCCTCTGTACTCAGACCTGTGCTCCTCTCTGGATCTGCAGAAACCTGATGCCATGAAGCAAACACTGGCCTCACGGTCAGGGAGACCCAATCTGAATTCAGTTCCATCACTAGGCAAGTTACTCCTCTCCCGAAACCTCAGTTTTGTCACCTATAAAATGGGAATAATAGTGCCTATCCCATAGGGTTGTAGGCATGATTAAATGTGAAAAAATATACAACATATACGATATATAACAAGGTACCCTGCTCCAGTAAATGTTAGCCATCATTATTTGTTATTGTTTATATAACCGTCTTTCCCAGAGGAAACTCTAAGTTCTTTGAGGACAGGAACCATGTTTGGTTCATCTTTGTATTCTTCAAGATGCCCAAAACAATACTTGTTAGAGAAGCTCTACACATTGTGCATTAAGCACCTGCTGTGTGCTGACATCATGCTCGACTATCATCGGGATCTTGTTGTGATGAATTGTGAGGTGCAGGAAAAACTGGTCCCCTGAATCATTGCAGGGTACACAAGTTTCTTCAGGGCCAACATGCCCTCTCTCTCTCCTTGGTCTCTCCTCCCTGCCTTCCCAGCTACCCAAGTCCTTAGGGCTCTCACCTCCTCCTCTTGCTCCAAACCAGATGGATAGAGCTCCAGAGAGCATCTGATAAATTACACACACTCAGGTATAGATAACTGATGATCACTTGACATGTTGTTTCTCCAAGGGATTATTTGAATTCTACGAAAGGTTCAAACTTAAAGCGAGCGTTCTTAACCTGGGTCCACGGAAGGTCTGAGTGTGGGTATGGGCAATGTACTCACACTTTTTCTGACTGGGGAGAAAATCTGCATCTTTTATCAGATTTGTCATTGGTCTGTGAGCCAAAGAAAGATTTCAGAAATGGTTCCCTGGAGCAGTGTTGTCCAGGAGAACTTCCCGTGTGGAAGTATCTGCTGTCCAATATGGTAATCGCTAACCACTTGTGGCTACTGAGCACTTGAAATGTAAATAGTGCAAGCGAGGAACTGAATTTTTAATTTGATTTATATTAGTTAATTCAGATTTAGATTTAAATAGTTACATGTGGCTGGTGGCTCCCATTGTGGACCACGCAGCCTAAGATGATAAAAATTCAATGGTACAATTTTAGACATATTGGAGAGGTGGCATTTCAGAGTATACAAAGGGATTCTTATGGGCAGGAATTAGTCAATGTTCTGAAATTTTAAAAAATCATTCATTCATTCATTCATTCATCCATCCATCTATTCATTCATTCATGCATGCAGGCATACACGAACCGGCACTGACATCTGAGCAGCCACTACGCACGCTCATTGAAAGAGGACCAATGGTGACTAAGAGAGGTGCTTCCAACTCTGTGTGGACCAGAGGGTCTGCTGGAATGTACAGGTGGGTCTCTTTGGGGGTGGCTCTGTGTCTAGAGGAGCAGTACCACCCTATTCAGTAGTCCAGGCCTCAGGACATTTGCAATCTTGTGAGTAAGAGAATGTTTCTTCCTCTCAGAAGGTTATTTGGTCCCAAAGGATGAGCAGAGAGTTGCGGAGGCTTGCAAAGTGGAAGAGACTGGGGATGTCTCCTCGACGATCAAGTTGAGTTTATAAATGAAATTTCATAGTTAAATTTTTATGGATGTCAGTGAGGCAATCTTTGGGAAACAAAGGAGCTCAGCATCTGGGTTTCATTGATTTTCAGACTTCTTTTCTTACATTATCACTGGCTCATCTACTCCTGGGGCTGTGGTGAGGATTAATTAGCTTTTGTGGATAAAGCTCTGATAGCATGCCTGTTGCACAGTGAACGCCCTGTAAGTGTCAGTTATTATCATTGTTGAGAGAGTGCCCAGTCAACGCAGAGGTGGGAGGTGATCAGTACGTGTTTGGTGAATGAATGGCTGAGGTTGCCAAATATACAGACTCAACAAGCATCAAGCAGAACCAAACAAAAGCTGGATGTCAAGGTCTGCAATGGCTTTTTGCCTACAAAATGGCCCAGTGCCATGGCCAAGGCAACCACAGTGTCTGTAGGGACAACAAAAGAAGGTTTTAATGATGGACTTTGTGAATGTGCCATGAGGGTTGGCCATCATGGCTTTGTGACCTCCATCTTGGGGCCATGGCTTCTTAAGTGAGGATGGACTAGACATTGCCTAAGACCTGCTCCAGCTGCAGTGATCTAAGAACATGCCACCTGTCTCTAGCTGGGCCTTTTCAACACTTGAGGAATAATGACAACATCCATATCTCCTCTGGCCAAGGGAGCTCCAACAATCCACTGTACAAACCTACTCAGAGACCAGAATCTGGTTCCAAATGACCCATTTTGCAACAGCTCAAGAATTTCCAGTTGTGTCTGCTAATGAGTATAAAGTACAAAAATGAGACGGCACTGTAGGACATCTGCAAGTGAGTTATGGACGGCCTCTTGGCTCTGCCAAGGGAGGGGATGGGCCAGCATCCACAGAAATAGACAAAACAACTCCAACAAGGTCCAAATTGCACACTATAGGATTTTTAAAACTTCGTTTGGGTGAACAACCTCTTTTGTGTCTGGCTGCCCTAAAACTGGACACAGTCATACTCCTTTCTGCTGGCTCCCTACAGCCCTCAATGTGGTCTTTGTCTTGTCAACACACAGCCCTTTGGCCTCCAATTCTATTGTTCTGATTAAAATGCCAGAATTGGTCTCCAGACCACTATTGATTTTGTATTCTCATGGAAGAGCAGGGAATAATGGAAGCTGAGCAAGCTGGCTAGCCCAGGTGTGAGGAACGGACAATGTTTCAAGGTGGGAAGGTGGAGGAGGAGGACAGTCCAGGTGGGGTTGCTAGAAGACTCTGTCCTGTATAGTTCTGGGTAATGAGGTCTTTACGCTTGAGTGGGGAGCCAGACCGCAAAGAGGAATGTGTGTTGGCATCTCTTGGAATGACCTCAGTCTCTGAAGGAATCTTTCCAAGCTGGACGTTTCTGAAGAGTGATAACCCCAAATCTGTCTGCTCACCCAGTGGTGAGGTCCTCTCCCCTCTCTCTTCTCCTGTGGCTGGCACAGCAAAGAGTAGGGAGGTGAGGGGACTCAGAACTTGGACTGGCCAGGCCCGGCTGGCTCAGTCTCTTCCTAGTTATGGAGCATTAGGCAAGTTTGCTTCTCTCTCTGAGGCTTGGTCTCCTTAACCTTAATATGGGATTACTACATCTATCTTGTAGAGTCATTGGAGGGTGAAATGACTGTATAGAAAAGAAGCTATATTAAGGAGAGGAGAGTTTCCATTATCATTGTTAAATGTTGTTATTCAGCATTAAGACACTGAGATCTCCAGTGGACTCTGCTTATCTTGGTTTTCTCAGAAAACCTTCTTTTCACCTTCCAACTGGACCTTGAGACAACTAGTGCATTTTACTCCAAGAACAGCTGGTTTTGTGTCATTATTTCTGCCATCTTTGACAACGCACCTTCTTTGCCATCTGATACATGCTCCCAAACCCTACATTCAACATTTAACATTCAACATTTATTGAGCGCCTACTCCCACATTATCTATCTGCAGGCACAGCAGTGAACAAAACAAAGATTCATACCCTGGTGGGACTTACATTCTAATGAAGAGAGACACATGATAACCATAATGTATAAGTGAATTATACAACTTGTTAGACAGTGGTAGGCGCTAAGAGAAGATGAGAAGTAGAGCTGGGAAAAGTGGACTGAGAGTGTAGTGGAGGTGTGGGCTGCAGAGGGTGGCCTCATGGACAAGGTGAAATTTTAGCAAAGACACGATGCAGATGAGGGAGTTGGCCAAGCCGATATACGGAAGAGGAGCTTTCTAGGCAGAGGGAACAGTTGACAGAGATCCAAAGTCATGCTGGAGTGTTCAAGGACAGGAAGGAGGCCAGTGTGACCAGAGGCAGGGTGGAGGGATGAGAAAAAGTTGTGAGGATGGAGTTGGGAAAGTGCAGAGCACACAAGGCTTTGTCAGCCATTGTGAGGATTTGAGGTATGACTCTGCGTGGAGTGGGGGGCCCTTGCAGGGTTTTGAGCAAAGACAGACATGACCTGGCTGACTTTGTAAAGGGATCTTCCGGTTTTATGCTAAGAAGAGATGAAGGGAGGCAAGGGCGGGAGCAGGGAGACCCCACAGGAAACCTATGCTGTTTCATAGAGGAGAAATGATGGTGGCTTGGAGCACTGTGGATCAGGGGAAGTGGGGAGAAGTGGTCAGAATCTGGACCTACTTGAAGATAGAACCTCCAGGTTTGATGAACTGTTGGATGTGGAGTGTGAGAGAAAGAGAGAAATCAAAGGAGTCTCCAAGGTTTTTGGCGAAGCAAACGGAGGATGGAGGTGGTGCAGCTCAGCTGGGGGAGGCTGTGGGTGGAGGCAGTTTTGGTAGGGGAGATTAGGAATTTGGGATATGTTGAGTTTGAGATGTTCGTTAGACATCTAAATCAAGATGTTGTGTGGATATTTGGATATATAAGACTGAATTCCAGAAAAGCAGTCTGAGCTGGAAATGTAAATATGGGAGTCATCAGTAGATAGTCAGTATTGAAAACCATGAGACTACATCGCCGTGAGCCTTTCTTCCCACAGTGCTTCTGCTAAGTCCGTGAACCAAGCTTTTCCAGGAGACAAATAAGATCTGAGAGAAGATCTCAGACCTCCCTGGTTCATCGCCCCATCTCCTGATGCAGGAACCCTGAAAATGTCCCGCTGCCATCTGGTATTTCTGAGCGTTCTCAGGTGACTCCTCATACCTGCTCACGAATGAGTCCAACCCTCCCCGCCATGTTGCTGTTCCACGGCCATGTCCACCGGCATCTGCCAGGGTGCATTGGCTAGGCCATGGGTACCACTGCTTCCTCTTCCACAGGCCCAGCATCCCAGGCATCACAGCCCTTACTGGTGCTCCTTCTCTGCTCCATGCGGCGTCACCATCCTTGTACCATAGCCATCAGGGGCTCTGAGCCTGACTGGGCCTGGGAACGCACAGTTCCCCTAATCTGTGCTGAGCGCTGCCTATCAGAGATCTCTGCAGCTCTACTAGTTTAGGGCTAGGCTCCTCACACTGGGATAGGAGTTTCCTGATGGTACACAGAAGTGCAGCAGGGAGGACACAATCCTGCAAGACAAGCAGAGTGCATCTTATTGGAGCATCACTTTTCCTCATTGGTATCTAACTAAAAATATTTCTTTAATAGTAAAAGAACAATTATATTGAAGAGTAGGATACAAACCTGGCATACAATTGAAATCAAACCCAAGATACATCCATAATAGTTTTCCTTTGTGACTATGCCACAGATCTCCCCAGGAACCTCCCATTATCTTTCAGTGGATGGTTAATTATAAAATTTTGAACAGTCCTGGGACACTGTCAGCGGTTGGAAGGGGAGTAGGAGAAAGAGACTCAGATAATTTGTTAACTTTTAAGTCCCTTGGTTGGACTGAGTTAAATTAGCCAGGCATCTACCAGAGCCTGGGGTAACCAGAGACAAGATGGCAAAGGAGGTTGGCAAATTACATTTTGGAGAGAAAAACCATGAGTCGGTGTGATGGGGTGGTGGCCTCTTCTCCTTTCTCTCAGTCCCTGTGTCTGAGTTTCTGGAGTCACACAGACCTGGAGCCAAAGTCTGGCTTGACCATGGACACTTGGAGGTTCCAGGATGATGGTTCCCTAATAAGGCAAATTTGGCACCTCTCAAGGTCAGGAAGGCAGGGGATGCACTGACCTAACCAAGGCAGGGGATGCACTGATCCCACCTCAGAATTTGACGGAGCTGGAAAACTATCTGTCAGATGTGGTACACGATATAAACCATCTACGGGAAGTGGAAACAAGAACCACGAAGGAGGAGATGTTGAGGGACTTCTAGGGGGACACGGCTGGAAAGAGAGACCGTGCCTGCCCACTCCAACCAAGCAGCCCAGATGTCCTGCACCGACTCAACGGTCATGTGAGCTAGAAGCAGCAGCTGACTTTCTAGGCCAGTGGTTCCAAATGACAGTGTTGATCAGAACTCTGATACTTATTAAACAAACATCTCCAGGCGCCTCTTCCAGACCTCCTGAATCGGAATCTAAAAGAATCCGGTTTTGTAAGGGCCTCTGGGGGCTTCCAGGTTAAATTCCATCTGACCCCAAGTGACCCATGCTGACCCTGGTTCAGTCCTTGATAAGCACAGAGTATCTGCTCTGTGCCAGGGAATGGGCCGCTTCCTGTGGGAGAGTACAAAACTGTTTACAGCTTGGGCTCTGCCCTCAAATAGCTCAAAGACATGAAAAGAAAAAGACAAATTACAACTTCGTGAGTGAATTCAAGGCAATGAAATCATGGCTCTCATAGGCAATGCTGCTGAGAACCCATGAATGCTACACACTGGAGGGACTATGAGATCATAGGAGGGCTTGTGCCAGTCTCTGTCTTTGACTGGCCAAGAGAATTGCAAAATGCGGCATGGACCTTGCGCAAGGATTCCAACTGGGCCTGGGGGAGTCAGTGCTCGCTGTGTCTGCTGAACTGGGGGCCTAGCAACATCTTTGGGGAGAGCCTGCTGCACGAGGGGATGTGTGTGGGAAGAGGGTTGTACACAGATGTTGGGAGCAGATATGAGGGGCTGCAGAGGAAGCCAGCATGAGCCCTCTCCCTGGCCCAGCCCCTGGCCCATGTCTGAATGCTGCGAAGTGAAGGTGGCAGGAAGACGCTGATGCAGCTGTTTGCACAGGGGCTCAAGCAATGCTGTTTTGGAGCCCAGGTGACAAAGTGGCCTGCAGTGCAGAGGAAGCATGCATTTCTCACCTGCTTGGGGAGAACTCCAGGACATCATGGGGATTGTCCAGGAGCAGTAGGGGAGAACGGATCTTTGATGCCAGGCTGTGGGTGTAATTCCCAACGGAAACCTGGTGGGAGAGAGCCAATGCCTGGTGGTCATGGCCAACCCTTTCAAGTGGCAGCAGGATGGACTTCTGGGAGATCTCATGGGACCCTCCTTGTGGATTCCCAGAAATATACTTCCTGGGAGGAGATGCCTTTGCCGGGAGGGGTCCTGCATCAGCAGGTGAATGCCATGAGCCAGAACAATCTGAGTTTACACTGTTAAGTACTGAGGCCTTTTGTGAACCAACGAACTGATGAAGCCAGGAAAATTGTGTGTCACAAAACGACCAGGACATTTGGAGGGACGATAGGTGGGGTTAGGTGTGAGTAAAGATATCTGTGTGGGGTTGCATTTGTGAGAATGTGAGTTACCAAGGATGGTGGAAACAGCAGTCTTAACCCAGTGATTCCTAGAGAAACATTCTTTGGTTATTTGCGAGTCTGAAAGTCCATATGAAGTAAGAGGTACTTAGTGAAGACCAGAGTGGGTGGCGCACATGTGGAAACCAATGGCCCTAATCATATTGCTTATCCTAGGCACTGGGAAAGGCTGAAGCCTCCTGGGAAAGTGACCACAGACTGACGTCATCTAGAGATGAAGACAGGGGAATCAAGGCCAAGAACCCAGGGACTTCCCTGAGGAGGGCTCCCTAAGAAGGTGGAGCCCACAGCCCGCTAACCTTCCTTCAATGACAGTGGGGGGCCCCTAACGGGCATCCTGGGTGCTCGCTCTGGGACGAGCATGAGGGTAACCCTAGTCAGTGTTCCTACTGCCCAGGCTAAACATCTGCTTCAACCTCACAGTTCATGATTTTGCATACCTTATCATTCATTCCAGAGTCTCCCTCTCGCATCTCAGGTACTTCCTCCCTCTCCTTGAAGGGAAGGTCCATGTAGCTACTCACCCAGGAGATAGGAAGCAAACTGGGCTTCGGAGAAAAAATTCAATGCCATTACTGATACCATTTCCTCTCCATTCTGCAACTGAGAACACAGTTGGCAGGCAACCTCGCCCCCCAGATCTTGACAGAAGCTGGAGGGCTCTGCGATCTGTGGGTGAGATGATGACACCACCTAATTTGTTCTGAGCTCCCTGCAAGCTGCAGGGAAGAAGCCGGGATTGTAGTTTGCTCTGAAATACAAAAATAAAATAAAAGGTTGTGACAGAGATTAAAATGAGAATAAAATGCCAATTAACTCAGAGGTATTGGACCCGAATCTACGTCTCAGAAGAATCCCAGGTCACACTTGGTGGATCAGTTTCAATTTCCCCCAAAGCACTGAACGGCCACAGTGGGGAAGGAGACCTCAGAACAATCCAGAACTCCGTGCCAGACCCACTACTTATCACTTTAATTGACACTTACTCCATATGATGCTCATACATTCACCGAATGGGTTCAATTTAATTTGAAATGGGGAATTTTTTCTTTCCCCTGTTGAAATATTTAATGCGGTGGGCTTGAAAGCTAAACAGCTTCAGCGCTAGCATCTCATCACTTTTCTATTTTGCTCTAAAGAATACAAAAGACCCCTCCGACCATGATTTATTTTGAAAATATTTTTTTACCAACTCTGTAATTACAAAGCCCGTTGATCTATACTTTTTCTATCAGTGGGGTGATGGGATAGGTGGCAAGAAAACAAAAAAATCCCTCCTTTGCTATCTATTCCGGAGTCCTAAAATTAAATTAACAAGCACAGATCTCTTGGAAAGAAGCCATCTCAGAACGAGCAGGGTGATCAGACCCTCTTCTACCACGGAGCATGTGTGCTTCTGCTCGCAGCCTAACCCCCTTCCGCCACCCCATGCTGTGCTAACCCAGGGAAGGGGGTGCGTGAGCGAAGGAGGCGGCATCTTTGCCGAGGAGAAGGATAGGATGCTCCAGATCCTGGCTGATCACAGCAAAGCAGGTGGGTTCTCCCCCCGCCCTGTGTTTATTAGTGCTGACAGACGGAGTGTGAGAGCATCGTTCACCCCGAGGTGTTACATACTGATACACTGACAGGCAATTATCTTTGGAGATAGTGTTAAAACACAATAATTAATTGGAAGAGCAAGCGAAAGAGTGGTGGCCCCAGGCCGAGGCAGAATGGTGTTTCTAAAAACGCTCTGCGAGGCTGGTAATTTAGCCTCAATGGGTCATTTGATTTCATCACCTCCCCCATCCTGAAACCTTCCAGGAGCTTTGTTTTTCAAAAGCTTTACCCTTGAATGTGTCTCAGGCGTCATTAAAGTGCAGACCAACCTCCCATAGCAACTTTCCAAAATGGTTCCTGGCAATAGAGAAAAATCACTGCCTTAGCAAAGATGTCTCACACAGCCCTGCTTTTGTGACGGTACATGCTGGCAGAGTGTCTTTGTTTCAGACCGAGGCTGACACATGTCTGCTTAAATAAAACATTCTCACTTCAGCTGACTGATTTGGTGAGAACAAGAAGTTCACACGCCGAAGCATGGGCAGACCTTGCTGACCCCCCAGCGGGGGGGAGACGGCATTGTTGTAGCCTTTTACTAACAAGCATTGAGAAGGGTGAGCTTTTCTTTTGCTTGTTTTACCATGGTGACATCCATTGACCTATATTTGATATTCTGCATAATATACATGTGTCAGCGATCACACATTTGATTGAGAAGGGAGAAAGAGGACAAGGAAGAGAAGGATGGAGGAAGCATTTTACAGTGTAGCAAGAATGACTGTAGTTTAGAGGGTTCTCTGGTTGCCAGGGGCAGGAACCATCTGGATGTAACTTAACAGGAGAAAGGGCAGATTTATTTTTAGGACAAAGGATGTCTAACAGAATCCAAAGAAAAGCAGGTTTCCTGACCTTGGGAACAGGTCAGAGCAAGAAGCCATTTGCTCTCCCTCCATCTCTCATCCCCAATAAGGGCTTCGTTTTCCTCTTGCTGTTCAAACTGGACACCCTTCCTCTCTGGTCCACATGGCCATGGACAACCCCAGGCCCAGGAACCAGGCCACATGTTGAAGGCATGACCTCATGCAGAGTGTCTCACTCACGCCGTCTCATGGATGAAATTCCCTAGTCCTGGACAAGGGTTTTGATTGGTCTAGCTGAAGTTAGGTGCCCATCCCTTGTCTAAGTAACTTCATCTCCAAAAACCCTATCAGAAGCTGGAGGTCTGGCCACTCATGGGTGAGATTATACAACATCACCTGATTTGCTAAAGAGAAGTTACTGGAATTGTAAAAATAAGAATAAAATACAATAAAATAGAAGGGTGTGGTTTACTCTAGAGAGTAAGTCACTTTGAGCAAAATGGTTGTGCATATGTCAGGGCAGTTAGAGGCTCAGTGTAAGCAGGGAAGATATCCAAATAGTGGTACGACAAAGATAATAATTTATTTTTTAACTAAAATCTCCGGGGAGACTTGGTTCTAATTGTGCTGAGTTGTTTAGGGAAAGCTTAAAGACAGAAGTCAGAATTCAGTGGTTGTTTGCAACCTGCCCTAGACTGTGCTGTCCTTTTCTTTGTTCCCAGGAGAGGCATTTTACAGTTCTCTGAAATCCTCCCCTTTCCTTTTCTGGACAATCTATATAACACTTAGGTGTACAAGGTTTAAAAGAGCTCAACGCTTTTGCCTTTCTTTTATTGGCTATGAAGGAATTATTTAATTAGGGTATTGTAGAAGTCAGCTCCCTGAGTTATGCGTGATAGAAGCCAACTCCAACTGGCTTTAAAAAATAAAAGGGGGGGAGGCCGGCCCCCGTGGCCAAATGGTTAAGTTTGCGCACTCTGCTTCGGTGGCCCAGGGTTTCGCTGGTTTGGATCCTGGGCGTGGACATGGCACCGCTCGTCAGGCCATGCTGAGGCAGCGTCCCACATGCCACAACTAGAAGGACCCACAACTATAATATACAACTATGTACTGGGGGGATTTGGGGGAAAGCAGAAAACAACAAAAAAAAGAAGATTGGCAAGTTGTTAGCTCAGGTGCCAATCTTTAAAAAATAAATAAATAAATAAATAAGAGGGGATATGTCATGGCGCGTTGTCACTGGGAAGTGCTTTGGAGGGCCAGAGCAGGTCTTGCTGCATCCACAGGAAAGCAAGAGTCTTGATAAGAGCTCTCTCTTACCCTCTTTCTTCTCTCAGCTGATTCCCTCTGTGTGTTGGCTCCATTTACTCCTGCTGAGATTTATCTTCTTCCCTGCCATCAAGTACCATGACTGCTGGCAGCCCCAACTTCACATCTCCCAGGCACCAAGACTCAGGCAAAAAGCAGCTCCAGCAGATAAATCCTTGCAAGACTCTGATTGGCCTAGCTTGGGTCATGTGCAAATCCCTGAACCAATCACTGCAGAGTCTAGCTCCATGGAGTGGGAGGATCCAGGGCACCATATTATGGCACCTCCTAGACCACATGAGGTGGGAAAGGGCTAGTTCCCCCAAAAGAAGGGCTGTATGTGCACAAACAATATCTGACCACCATGGGTATTTATCTTGTATATTAAAGTTGGACACTGAAGAAGCTCATATAGGGCCAATAAATAGCTTGGGTGCCAAGATGCTGGGACTCCAAGGATCCATCTGGCAATGCTTCTAGTGCTCATGGGCTCTTGGCATCCTGGCACAAGATGCTAAGAGCTGAGAAGCACGTGGGATTACAAATAGATCTTCTGATAATAAACCTCCAAGGTTAAGGTTAGTGTTACCTTTCCAGGCTCTTTCCTCTGATCTCACCTCAAAATATCCTTACCTTTTGATTTGAGGTATGGGTTGTTATGATGACGGCAAAAGGAAAGAAGGGGACTGTTAGGGAGCTGTGAGGGGAAACGTTTCAATGGGGAAGATTATTTTGTTTGCTTGTTTTTGTTTTTTTCTTAAATTTTTATTTTGAGATGATTGTAGATTCACATGCCATTGTAAGAAACAATACGGAGAGATCTTCATACCCTTCACCCAGTTTCCCCAAAGGTAACATCCTGCATGACTATAGCATGGTATCACCACCAGGAAATTGAGACTGATGCAGCCCATGGGTCTTATTCAGATGTCACCAGTTTTACATGTGCTCATTCAAAGACTGGGTTTTAATCTGTCTACAATTTTCTCAAAAATTACTTCTTTGAGCTGGGCTTGATGCTGATGCTCATTATGAGAGCAATCAAGTTTCCACATCCAGATGTTTTCTTGTAATTCTCGGATCCAATAAGATCACACCTTGAAGGGAGAGTGGAGATGGTCTGTATGTCTGAACGTAAAGCGGCTGCTGATTTCTGTAAATACAGAAAGTTTTGGATTCCCAGCTGGGGAACTTGGGATGTATCCAGTAGGCCCTGGAGACACATGGGCAGTATTTTGCGCTTTGCTGCAGAGTCTCGGGTAGCTTGGGAGGGAGGGAGGCTGGAGGAAGGGAGACACCTAGCAAGCTAAAGCAATCCTTACAATGAGAGATAGCAAAGGGCTGAGGCAAAGCTGTGGAAATCTAGAGAAGGAGACACACTGAGGGGTGTGGAAGAGTTGGAGAATGAGCAGGCCTCTGCACTTGGTTGTGCGTGTGTGTGTACATATCCACTAATGGCCTTTGTCTGCTCCAGGACACAATCCAGGATCCCATACTGCAGGTAGATGAGCTTTATTTTTGAGTCCTTCATTTTGAGGAACTGATAGAACATCCAAGTGAAATCGGCTCTTCAAAGCGTGGCTGATCTTCTCTTGGGTTTGGCTAAGTTTGGCAGAAGGTAAGGGTGAGTTGGAAAGAATCAACCTGCCAAAGTTTTCATTTTGATTTTACAAATTTTTCTAGATGTTACTTCTCTTCAGCTATCCGGGGATGTTTAGGGAAACCTGCGTGAACTCAGGGGAGGCATCACGTGCTTCTCCAGGTCCCTCTCCACCTGCTGAGGGGCAGAATAGGAGGAGGCTCAGAGCAGCGACATTGTGGCTGAGGACACACGACTGGCAAGGGCTGCGGTGGGATCCCACCCAGGTCTGCAGGTCTCCAAGCTCTGCTCCCGTCATAGGGGGAACACGCTCCCGCCCTGCTTATCTTCCCTACTGATCAATGTGGTTGTTCTGGGCGAGAACCGTGATTGTCTCTGGATCCCCACATGTGCCTGCCCGGTGGCTGACATAAAGAAGCTGCTCCTTACAAAGTTGTGGAAGGAAGGAAGGGGAGGAGGAGAAGAAGATAGTCCGAATCCATATCTCAAATCATAAGCATTAGGGACTAGATTAATTGCTTGAGTTAGGATTTAATTAGGGCTTAAAACAACAGCTGTTTTATCTTGAGTACCAAATGCATGTGACAGCCCGTGATCCACAGTTGCCTACCTGAGACACTTTACCCACTTAGGAGAAGCTTCTATAAACTGAAGGCGAACAATGAACTATATTTAAATAGCAGGAGAGATCTGTTCAAACCCTTAAGTAAAAGACTGCTAATATCTCCCACCTTTGGACAAGGCTGGAGATGGATAATACAGCAGAAGCACAAGCTCTAAGACTGGAGTCAAGAGACCTGAGATTGGGTCTTGGTGGTTTATTAACCGTGTGACCTTGAGCAGGTGCCCCTTCCACGGTCTCCCTGGCCTCATCCAGGAAACGCTGACCTACACCTCTTCCAGCTGGAACATTGTGCCAACCCAGGATCATACTGAGCTCTCAATGTTTTGCCTGAGATTCATAAAGAATAAATACTGTCAGAATTCCTTTTGTTTAATTCCTTTTGTCTTTACTGGGTTCTCTTTACCCTTTCGGGTCTCTCTTCCACCACTCTGGATTTATGCATCAAGGAGGGAGAGGCCCAAGCTGCTCGAGTGTCTGTGTCTGCCTCATGCTGGGAGCTCCACGAGGACAGGCCCCCGTGGGGCTGAGTCCTCTGTGCCCATACCCACCCAAGCACAGGCAGGGCGTTGGGCTCTCGGGAAAGGGGGTGGGTGAGTGGATGGATGAACAGATGAGCAAAGGAACAAACAAGTGATCATAACTCTCGGGGAAATAGGCCAAAACTCCAGGCAGTCCGGAAGGCCTGCCTTTTCCTGGGAGCAGTGCCTAGGGCATGCGCTCCTGTTGCCGAGAGCCTGGCACTGGGTTCAGCCTTTCTGTGCACCATGATCCTCCACCAGCTCTTGGGAGTAGGTGCAGTCAATCCATCCCATTCCACAGGGGAGGCGGCCGAGACGCCAAGTGCACGGGGTCACACAGCTGGGGGCAAATCCCGATCTGCTGGAGGTCTAAGCCAGTGTCTTGGTCCCTCCACCCGGGGAGATGTGC
The DNA here is from genome assembly GCF_021613505.1 of Equus quagga. Classification (NCBI taxonomy): domain Eukaryota; kingdom Metazoa; phylum Chordata; class Mammalia; order Perissodactyla; family Equidae; genus Equus; species Equus quagga. The sequence goes on along the minus strand of NC_060268.1, from coordinate 62,900,239 downwards.
TGTGCCTTCACTGCCCCTGAGCCCCTTGTTTGCAGCAACAGCGTCCTTTCTGCCCATCTGGCACTGAGAGCCCCCTCCCGTACCAACAGCTACTGAGCAGAAATGATTGAGGGGCTGCCCCAGCACCCTCAGGGAAGAGGGAAAGCTACCTGCTTTGGAACGAGCACAACTGGGTCTCAGTTCCGACTCTTCCACTTACTGCTGTGGGATCTTGGCCAAGTCACTTAACCTCTCTGAGTCTCTATTTCCTCCCGTGTAAAATGGGGATAATGTTGTCTGCCTCCTGGGGCTGCTGTGAGGATTAGAGCTCAGCCATGGAAAGTGTTTAATACAGGGCCCAACACACAGCTGGTGACAAACAAAACAGGAACAGCAGTGAGTGCATAGTGTGGATGAGTTTGTTTCTATCGTCACCTCAGTGAGGTGAGCACGGCAGTTGCCATTCGATGCCCTTTTACAGATGGGGAAACTGAGGCACAAAGGGCTGAAATGGCAAATTCAAGATCACATGGTTTATAAGGAGTAGAGCTGAGACTAGAACCCAGATGCTAGGCCACCCTCCGTGAAGACCTCCCTTGGTCTTTGGTGGTCTGCATTCCCACTATACCATGAGGCGTGGATATCTCTACTTTTCCTCTTGATCCTGAGTGAGATGATGACTCTCGTCTGGAAGCCCTTCAAGATGCGCGTCACTGACTGGGGCAAACGCACCATCCTTGGGCCTTGATGTGGGGGAGTGAGGCCATAAGGCATTTGCTAAAGTCAGTGTGACTGCTGGTCCCCTGTGTGGTGACAGTGAGGAAACGGAACACCCGGAAGCAAAGCATGAGGTGATGTTGGGGGAGCAGTCACAAGGCACCAAGTGTTGCTCAGACCTCAGGGGCCAGGGGGCTGATCCTTTCTGCCCTGCATCTGGGGGCTGGGGGAGAGGAGGTCTGGGTGAGACAAGCCTCAGAATGCTGTGCCCCAGGCCCCTAGCCTCCTCAAAGGGGACACTGTGACCTAGAATGGGCCCCAGGCCCTTGGAGGTCACAGCAGAGGAGAACCTGAGAGAGAGCCGGGATGTTGGAAGAGCGGCTGAGAGCGGGCCCGGTGCCAGCCCTGCTCCTCCCGCAGCGTCTGCGTTCCGCTCACCACTGCAGCAGTGTTTGGTGGGAGACAGAATGGGATTCACCTGCTTTAAAAGTTCGCAGTTGGGCGCTGGCCCCGTGGCACGGTGGTTAAGTTCTCGGGCTCCACTTCAGCAGCCCGGGTTCACAGGTTCAGATCCCGTGTGTGGACTGACTCCACTTGTCAGCCACGCTGTGGCAGCAACCCACATACAAAATAGAATAGGAGTGGCACAGACGTTAGCTCAGGGCAAATCTTCCTCAGCAAAAAGGAAGTTCACAATTTACCTGCCTGACTCTGCAGGGAGACTATCGGAGGCCAGGGCAGCCAAGGGCGCTGCCCCAGGGTCCCGGCTGCGAGGGGAAGAAGTGGGCCGGTGGCTGCTTGTCTGCCGCAGGGGCGGCAGCTGCTCCAGTAGGAACTCTGTGGTTTGGTCTCCGTAGGCCAGGGCTCAACTGGCCCCACGTTCCACCAGCAGTTAGGGCCGCAGACAGGACTTGGGGCCTTCCCTGAGGGGTGACATTCTGGCCCTGCCCCCTCATTCCCAAAAACCCTCCGGTTCTGACTCGGCTCCACCTCCAGATGAGGTTACACAGAGAAGAACGATGGGACAGGAAGCAAAGGTCCGTCACATCACTCTCCGTAAACCACTGCGTCCACACCCACGTCTTCGTTTTAAACATCCTGAGCCCCTAGAGACGAACCTGGCCTCAGCCTCGGGGAGTTTCAGGACTCAGGGTGAGGCCAGGCAACCCAAAGCACTCAGTAGCGGGAGGTCTGTCACCGCCCGCCTTGGGACAAACAACAATGCTCCTCGTTCCTACTTGTCCCCCTTCTCAGGGCCCCCAAGGTGTGGGGACAGGCACTGATTGGAGCTACAGCAAACTGGGCTGGCGCTGCCCGCGATGCTGAGAAACACACGGCTGCTTTCAAAGGGCCTTTCTCTCCCCTCCTTTCTGATGAAAACCATCCTGTAATCTGTGAGTGTGCTGCGCCTGCTGGAGCATGAATTATTCAGAGAAGTCTCTGTTCCGTTATCTCCCCTCCCCGGGGACGCCCCTACCATTGTCCGCCCTGATGGGTCATTATGCACTCTGTGAATTTAATCTTTTAGGCTATCCGGCCGCACAGAAAAAATGTATGAATAACAATTTTCCTGTAATAACCTTCAACTAACCTTTCAACCAGAGTGAGTCATTCCAATCCCATTTTCACATCAAGAGGAGTCAAAGGCAGGCAATTACCTCTTATCTGTTTCAGGAGCTGCCCCGACCTCCAGCCACCCTTAATTTTTAAAGGGGTGTTGAAGAATGTTGTGGGAGCCAGAGGAGGCGGTGGGGGGGAAGGATTGGGGATAAGAGGAGGGCTCTGGAGTCCCAACGACTAGTCAGGATGAGGGATCTGGAGCCTCAGCCTTCTCCTGTGGCCAGGGGACGGGACCACCCTCCCGTCTTCTAGGCACACTGCATCTGGCTCTCAGCAACCATGGTTTTCTGGCCGCACAGAAGGCAGACCATAATTCTTTCCCTTGTCCCTGCATAAGGGAAAATGTCTCCTCTGCCCAGAGATTTCCTCAAAGCCCTTCCACTGGTGGCAGTATCAGATTAATTTTAGCTCCTGGTGGGAGCGTTGGGGTCACCATGCTGCTGACATAAGAGAGGACTGAAGAAGGTGGGGGCTGCGCCTGCCCGGGAGCCCTAGTCTCCACCCCCTCAACTCCTGCAGTGCAGAGACCAGGGAGGAGCCTGGAATTTGGAGTCCGGTAAAACTGACTTTGAGACTTGGATCCTCCAGCTGTGTGACCCTGGGTAAGTCACTTCCCCTCTCTGAGCCTTGGAAGGGCTTCATGGTAAAATGGGGATAATAATACTTTGCAGGGTTATTTTGAGGGTCAAACGGAACATTGAAGCAATCTGTCTGTTGCAAAGCCCTGGGCCTGGGGTGTTTCTCTCCTGGGGCTGAGGCACCCCACCCCCACTTTCCCATCTCCTTTTTCTCTTCCTGAGTTCAGCCTGGTTCTGAGCACCCTTCTCTCTTCCCCCAGTCTCCTTGGCTCGGAGGCAGGGTCTGATAGACTCCTCCACACTCAGATCTGATCACAGCTGCTCCCAGCAGCTCAGCAGATCCAAAGAGAAAGGAGGGACAGTGCTCACCCCACAGGGCCTCGGCCCATGGGCGGCTCGCAGAATCCACGCACTTCGGCTCCTTGGATTCTGTTTCTCTGATTTGCCTCGTACCAATCTTCTTCTTTTTAAAATTTTTTTTTCCCTCAGAGTGTGAAAGGACTTCTCCAAGTCATAATTCAGAGGGACAGGGAGCGATCCTCGACTGGGACCCCAGAGTCCTGACTCCCCTCTCAGTGCTCAGACCGTTCTGCTTCCTCCAAAGTGTGTGGATGGAGTCCTACTGGCAGGATGGCCTCGGGCAAGGGTGGGATCCCTGAGACTCCTCAGTCAAACCCAGCGGCTCCCTTCCGGGAGTTTCTTCTCTCAGGTCACAAAATGGTCAGGGACCTGGTCCTGAAAGTCTGACAAATTCCTCACCAGAGAATGCTGCTCCTGGCAATCATGGAGCCAGCACGGAAAACCTCAGGAGGCCTGTGTGAATGACTGCCTCTGCTCAGGGAGAGCGAGTGGGAGGCCGAGAGGGAGGCGCTGTGTGGGCGAGCACAAGAAAGAAGAAAGATGAGCAAGGACTGAGCAGGATTCCTCTGCCGTTAACTTTCAGACTGTCAATGAGCAGCGTCCCACGTTCCTGGCAGCTGTCCTGGCTCACACAGGGCAGGGATGTGAGGGTCCTGTCCCACATCTGACCCCAGCCTCGCCCCACCCCACCCAGGACCCACCCACCCACCCCTGTTCTACATCCTGAATCCCCGACTCTTGCTTTGACTCTCTGAGAGCATCCTGTCTCTCCTTCTTGACCTCTCTTCCTCTGGAGAGCTTCCCCGTACCCCAGTTTGTCTGTGAGGACTGGCAGGAGGCAGCCTGGATTCAGCCTGCCTTCCTCTCCATTCCGGGGCCTGCTGGGCTCCTCTCTAGCCTCTTCCTCCTCGTCCCCCTCGTGGATTTGCGTGGCTCAGAGCATAGCCCCTGCTGCTCCTGCAGAAGGGTCTCTGAAAAAACCATTCCCCAAGGGCTGAAGGAAATACACAAAAATGCTAACAAGAGTTGCCTTTGGGCGATGGGATTGGAAGTGGGTAGTTTTAAGTTTTACATTTTTCCCTACTTTTTGGTAGTTCCGAACTTTAAAAAATGTGTATTATAAAAGTTGACAGACTTTAAGAAACTCTCCATTCTCAACATGTTTACCCTCCCACTTAAGATCTGGTAGTGATGTTCTGGTGCCCATTTAACACACAACTCTTGAGAACCTACTGGGCACTGGTCACTGGGCACCCAGTAGGGCCACAAGCCTTATGATTGGAAGGTATTGCTGTTGGTTTGTGAGTTCGGGGCCTATGGAAGACTCCCCTGTCAAAAGAGAAACTCTCTATCTGCTAGCTGCGATGCCCGGACTGGTCACCTGGCCCAGTCCTTTAAGAACTCACAACCGAGGCACAGGAACTGCAGGTGAGGCTGTTTCGCTGAGCTGTGCAACACTGGGCCCAAGCAGCCCTGCTCTGGGCTCCTCCAGTAAGCTATGAGGAAAGAGCATCCCCTCCTTCACACCGTCAGGAGGACTTGCAGTCTGAGGTTCCCAGGTCTCAGCCACGGTGCTGGACAGAGACAGAAGAAGAGCAGGGGACCCCACAGGGCCTGCCAGCCTGGGTAGGAAGTGACGACTGAAGACAATGGCAACGTTACTTGATGGACGCCATATTGCCCAGAGGAGTGAGTCCCTTCAGTTGCACATGGGACCCCCTCAGGCTGGGTTGTAGGTGCGTGAGAAACAGCCCTGGGCCTCCTGGAAACACTTGGTAGCTCTGGCTTCCCAGAGAGTGGCTGTGCTGCCTCGTGGAGGAGAGCACAAGAGCCAGCGACATCTCTGATTATGGAAACACAAACCAATTTCACACGCAGACACAGGGTATATAAGCCTTTGGGCTGCATCGTAGTGGGTTGTTTGCACACCTGCCTCCTCCCCTGGAGTACCTCTTTGGGTTGGGGACCATGGATGACCCTGTTCTGTCTCCCCACTGCACCTGCGTAGTGCCCCAGCCCTAAAAGGATTCATTACCAGTGTGTAGCCAGGAAGCGAAGCAGCCAGAGCCTTCCAAAGGGCAAGAGCGATGGAGGGACCGGGGGCAAGGAGGACAAGGGCCTTGGAGCCATTTATGAAGGAGGGCAGAATCCAAAATGGCAGCCGAGGGCACCAGGAACACACCATGGGGGCTACCGTGAAGGGATCACCAGGACTCAGGGCTGAGCTGCTCTCTGACGTCTATACGGGCTCCCAGGAGAAAGGAGCCTGCCGGTGCTGCCCCCAGGGAGGACCTTTCCCAGGTCAGAATTCAAACGCAGGTCCACCTGTGTCCAAAGCCTGCGCCAAATCCATCTCACCTCCCTTTCCAGCGCACATGAGATGGCTCCCCATCCCCATGGACTTCCCCTCAGCTTTGCCGATTTCTCTAACCACCACCTTACAGACACACTCCCTTCACCTCTACTGTCCCCATCACCTCCGCGCTTCTGCTCCATTCACACTTTCACCTTTCACAATTGTTCCCGACCACCCACTCTAGACGCTGAGAGAAACACGAGACCCTTCCCCTTCTGTGCCAGTCAATAAAACCCACCTGTGCTGTCCCGACCCCGGAGAGTTCGCCTTGCAGTTGGGAGCAGATTATCCTGCAAGGAGAGCTCGCTGGGAGACCGGGGGAAGTGCTCTGGACTTCGGGTGGGTGTTCCCTCAGATGTTTCACATTTGAGTGTTTCTAAAAGAGCAAAATGGGCTGAAGAGCCAACATTTGTGCTGCAAAAACATGTCATATCAACAACAGCAACCTTTTCCCCAGAGAAAATTAGGCTGTAAATATGTGTATGTGTTTTTTCTTTTTTTTTTTCTGGGGGTGGAGGTGTTGCATTTTAATGCTTGATTTTGGCACTTGGTGCGGAAAAATAATTGAGATGCCAATGGCCAAATTTTCCTCCATCCAATCTCGGAAAACTCAGGTTTATGTTTAAATTTCTTGCAGCTGAGTTATATACACAGTACATGAGGGCGGCTGTTCCAAATGTACACATTTATAGCTCCACTGTATTTTTTCCCCTTGCAAGGAGAACTGAGACATAAACACCACCCCCCGTCTGACTGCACACAAGGTATGTACGTGCGCGACGAAAATAAATCAGTCCCCCAGGATTTCTCCCGCCAGGCTCTCGTGCACACAGGCACGACACATGTCAGTGCAGATTGCCAACAGGTGTGGCTCATGGGGAGGACGCAGCACAGGACAGGTGGGACGACTGTGTGGAAGCTGGCGGGAAGACGGCAGAGGGGCGCACTGTCTTCCTCTCCCACAGCCCAGCCCCGGCCCCCTCCTAGACCAAGTACAAGGCGTGATTGCCGGAATTATGCCCCAAATGTGGGATTCTGGGCAGCGCTACAGCTCCAAGATTATGTATCCTCTGTAGGAGAGAAGAGGGGACGACAATGTCATCCCGAGTTTCCGGAGCTGGAGTGGCCACTCTGAGGAAAGGCCAGGTTTGCCCCTCACTGTCCAGTGGTTAAGAAACCAGCCGTTCCTGGGTCCCTGTGGAATCCAGGGTGACGCGTGTTGAGGTTATCTAGGACCCCAGCTTGTTTCTGGGCCTCTCCGCCGCCCTGTGAGAACCAGCGGGCAGGAATTGTCCTCACATTTCACAGATGAGCGTTGGAGAGGCTGAGAGACTGGACCGGGGTACCACGGAGCAGTCAGAGGCAGCAAGGTGCTTTGGAGTCTTCTGTTGCTTTTGCAACAAAGTGAGGCCCGGGGGGAAATGCCATGGGTGCAGGGTGACTTGAGGGACAGACGAAGTCTTGCCTCACCCATTTGCAGACCTAAATCTACCTGGGAAGAGTCAATCACTGGGTTTTGACAAAATTTCCCAAAGGTGGATGGGGCACTAGATTCCCAGGACATAAGTGTTAAAGGGCTGCGTCCAAAGAAGTTCGAGGAATGCTGATTTAATCAAAAGTAGAGTTTTGCATGCTGCAGGACTTCTCAGAGCCTTTAACATGCTAAGGATCCAAGGCGGGGTTGAGGCAGCCAGGATTTCCTAGCCCCATTGATGAGGGAAATATTTGCACCAAGCCCTGGCTGGTGTTCTGCAGACACACATTTCATGAAATGCTGGATTGGGGTGGTGAAGAATTTAGGCATATTTTCTTGGGGAGGAGTGAAATGTTATGCTAATATTGGTTAAATGCTCCTAAATGCAAAGTGGTTTCATAGATTAGCTTTCACACATCTGGAAGGCTCTGAGGAAATGGGACACACAAAAGGTAAGTTTTGATTAGAAGAAGAGCAGAGAGAAGTGAAACCACCTTAAATCCAATTTGAGAAAAGCTTATGTAAATATGTTGCTGAAAAAAACAAAAGAGGTTTCGTGTTTTGTAGAAGCTCGATTTTGCACCAGGAACTCTTAGGCTGGGTCGAGCTGTGAAAGGTGCTAACACATTGCTCAAGGAACCCACGTCCTTCCGGTTCAAGTGACATGCGGCCAGAGGCATCATGGGAAACACCTGTCGGCTGGGGCGTGGGGGTGGGCTCTGGGAGCTATGTTTTTTTACTCCTTTTTTAAGAGGAGAGAAATTTTTACTTTCTTATGGGAAAAAATACATGTAGTTTTTGGTGATGCTGTGATGTGAGAAGTTATTTCTGCTCCGTTAAAGGGTTTTAAAAAATGAAGCCCCGACATGCAAGCTCCCAAAGGCAGGGCCAGATCTCTTGCATTCCTCCTGGGGCCCCGTTCCTCTTTTAGGGCTGAGCACCTAAGGGAAATATTTGTTGTGCTGAACCAGACATTTGACTCTAGTGCTTTTAAAGTAGGATTCTGTTGAAAAAATAAACAAACATGCCTCAATTTGCACACAGATTTTTCTGGTGGGATTGTCCTATAAGCTGTGGTTCTGTCCAGAAGGAGCCTGGGATTGGAGGGAGCTGACGTGGGGTCTGTGAATGCCTCTGCTGCCTGTAGCTGGGTGACCACAGGCAAGGCTCTTAACCTCTCTGAGCTCCAGTGTCCTCATCACAAAATAGGCATCCTAAAAGCTGCCTTGCTTAGGTCTCAGGCGATGGGAGCATTAAAGGAAAGAAGGAATAAACACATGTTGTAAAATGAAGATGCTATACAAATACCAGCTATTGTTACAGCACAGAATTTAAGCAATGTCAGGAAGGCCTCTTTTCCTATCTAGAAACATTTTTTGTCACGGCTTGTCAAGAAGCCTGAAATTGTATCATTAGAAATGCATTCCCTGGGATGTTAAAGGCTTTTAGATCTTTAAGACATTTTCACTAAAATGCATTTGGGAGACATCAATATGCAACCATTATCTCTGGGCCCTTGAGAGCCAGGCGGAGGAGATGGGCTTCTCCAGGCTGGCAGCAAGCCAGCGAACCCGCTACACGGGGAGGGGAAGGGACGAAGAGAACGTGGTGTCCAGGAAGGGCCCCCAAGTGTGTGATAGACCAGCGCTTCTCACCCTGAATGTGCCTATGAATGACCTGGGGGTAGAGTTAAAATGCAGATCCTGATTCAGGGGGCCTGGGAGGGGCCTGAGAATCTGCATTTCTCCCAGCTCCCAGATGGTGCCGAGGCTGCTGGTCTGGGTCCACTTTGGGGGAGCAAAGTGATAAATAAGAGCAACCCCAACTTACCCCCAAAACCCAGCTTTGGTAGAAGGCCCAAGTGCTGCAGGATTTGATGGTTCAGGAGGAATTCTGGCAAAAAGCAGTGCTCCCTCGTGAGAGGAGAGCAACTAACACGTGGGGCTGCCATTTGTTATGGGATGGATCAGAGAGCTGTACTCTTAAGAACTACAGGGTATACGTGTAAGATGGGGCCTGAGACCTTGCTGGGCCACACCCAGACTGCCCCCAAGGGAACCTGAATCTCCCTTCCACCCCCCAACTGCTGCCCTGCTTTCCCCTCTTGCCTTGTCATCTACCCCTGGCTCAGGTTTTCTCTGAGCCACTGGCTCTCTAACCTACCTCCGTGTGTCTGAGTAGTGTGTGTGTGTGTGTGTGTGTGTGTGTGTGCGCGCGCGTGTTGTTTCTCTCTATGTATATTTCTATCTATCTATCTATCTATCTATCTATCTATCTGTCATCTGTCTGTCTGTCTCTCCCTTTCTCCCAATCTTCTCTCCCTCCTTCTCCCTCTCCGCCATGCTGTCTCGTCGCATCATCATCTCTGTGCTTCCTCTCCAGCAGAGGATGGGTGACTCTCCGTCTCACCAGGGGACCAGTGTTTACTCCTGGCAGTCCCTGGCATCTCAGCGCTGGACCAGGAGCCCACGAGGGCAGACGCAGGTGCTGCGTGTTTGATGCTCCACTGCCCGGCGTAGTGCCTGGCACCAGGAGTGGGAGAAGAGATTTGGCAGTTTTCCCACTGCTTGTGACACATGCGTGTGGAGATGGGTTGGTACGTCTCACAGGAGGTGCCTCCAAGCCCCCAGGAAAGTGTCCAGACCCCCCACGCTCTTGCTTCCTGTTTTCCCAGGTCCTGGAAGTTACCACCTGAGAGTGAGTGAGAAAGACTGAAAATGTGGTGAATGAAGCCAGTCATCTACTGCAATGGACATGCAGCTGACGATCTGTGAGCTCCTGATTGAAGGCCCTCTCCCCCCTGGATGGCTCGGGTGTCCCACAGGGAGAGGGGTTGGGGAGGGGGTAATGCCTGGGAGAAGCCTGGCTGCCAGAAGCGTGTGAGCTGCGCAGCCCCTATAAAGAGGCAGGCCGGGCAAACATGGTGACCTCCCAGCATCCTGGGTACATGGCACCTGGTCGGAGGAGACCTGTCCTTGCAGGGAAGGTGAGGTCACAAATATTCAACTTAATGACTGGAGCTCAGGGGTGGGTGCGTGAGGGCTTATTATACTATTCTCTCCACGGTTGTGTAGAGACGACATTTGCCAAAATAAAAAGTAAAAAAAGAAAGGAAGATCAACACATACCTTGCTCCCAATATGAACATGGGAGCCTGTCATGAATCGATAGGAACCAGTTGTTGTCAGAATACAAGGTAATTGAGGGTAGATGTTCAGAAACGTTTGTAGCCATTTGGCATTGCCCTAACATCCAAGCATGTGGTCAGTGGACAGGTCTTGTCAATCGGGGCATGAGGGTTGTGGAACTCGAGTGGTGAGTGTCATGTGGGACAAACTGGGGGTTGGTCACGCACAGTAGGACCGTGCGTCAGACCACGATGGACTGGAAATTTTTTGTACAAAGTTGTATTTCACAACATACTGGATTTGAGTCCTTGGGAGTTTCGGTGGCATCAGTCAGTCCTTTAGAATCGAGTCACGGAGATCCCTAACAAGAAATTTCTAGACCAGTAAGAGTAAGACCTCCCGGTGGGGACCTTGTCTGGATTGTGGGTCTCCCTGTGGGGCCTGCCTGGGCCACCCGCCCACCCTCCCTGCCTGACTCTCACCCTGCCTCCCCTAGCTTGTTGAAGAGCCACAGATGCAAAGCGCGTGCAGGGGCAGGGCTATTTCTCAGGCCGAGCCAGATCCCCTCTCTCGTTCTTTTTTCAAATTAAAATGGAGAGGCACTGAGGCTGCCCTCCCAGATCCCTCTTCCTGGGAGGACCTGGCAGGGACAGAGTGGCACTCAGGAGGCCCGCGAAAGCTGTCGAGGCTGGTTTGCAGTGGGTAATCTCAGAACCGATGATTTAGAGCGCAGCGAGGCAGGGCTGGAGGCGGCGAGGTAGCTGCTCCCCACGGCGCTCATTAAGCTTCCATAGATTGCGTTTCCTGCCTCCCCCGCTAGCCCTCCAAAGTGCCTGTTATTAATTCATAAAAACACTGCAAGCGTGATTGAGTCCGCTGATTACTGGAGCAGGCAGACACAAGAGACAGTAAAATATTCCATGTCTCTCTATCAGGTTCTCGGGCTCAGGAGGAGGAAAAAAAATAAAAAGAGAAAAGCAACAACGTGAAGAAAGGAATATGAAAAAAAAAAAAACTGTGTTGTGAAATATTAATCAGAGCTGTTTGCCCCTGGGGGCCAAAAATATGAGGCGGCATAATCAATGTAGCAGGCGCTGCCCGGCGACGTGTCTTTGAGAAGCAAGGTGATTATTGCCGGTAAACACAGCTAAATATTCTGGATCTCTGGACTGTGCCTCTGGTGTCGCTGGAGAATCCCATCCCCTTATCATCCTTCTGCAGGCGTGGCCCTGGGGGAGCAGGGGAGGTGCTGGCGGGATCTGGCTGCCTGGGCAGGGAGTCTCTTGGGCCCTAGTAGGAGCTGCTTCAGTTCCTTTCCAAGCGCTGGTTCCCGTGGGGTGGGAGGTGGAGGCGTGGAAGAAGCCCAAGGTCATGTGTGTGCATGTGGATTGGGGCCGCCTCAAGAGTTGGCTCTTAATAGCTAACGACCCGATACTGGCCATGCCAAGGGAGCCCCAGCTCTAGAATAGCCTTCCTGAGAGTCCCCAGCAGGAACCTGGGAGAATTTGGGGAGAATTAGGGGGGTGCATTCAGGGGCCTCCAGCAAGACTGTAGTCTTTCCAAACTAAACTCTGCGTTGGAGAGGGTGTGGTTTGTTGACTGTAGTAGAAGCTCACATGCACACATCATTGCACTAAGGGGCCCCCATGCCTGCCCCACAGCCCTCGAGCTCAGTGATTGGGATATGAAGCCTGCATGCGTGAGTGGAAGGGGATGCTTACCTGTCACCGTGGGCTGGAGCGAGCCTGGGAATCGTCCCACCCTGAGGGTAGAGTGATGTGATGTGGCTCTCACCTGCACAGAGTCTGAGACTATCCGACTGGAAGTGACTTTGGAGATCAGGTGTTCCAACCTCCTCACTGGACAGAGGCCCAGAAAGGAACAGTGACTTGCCCAAGGTCACACAGCAGAGACAGGATTCTTGATGCATAGGCTACCTCCCAGCACACTGCTGGGGCATGAAGAAGGAGGAGCAGGGGTGGAGGTGGTAGAAATTGGTTTGCACTGAGCCTTTAGGCTTAAGGAAAACTCCCTATTGGCTAGGAGGAAACAGGATCAGAGTGGAGTGAGCCTGGAAGAAGAGATGGTGCCTCAGAGTTCCTGGGTATTAGCCCCAGCTCCACAACTAAATTTTTGGAGATCTTTGATCAAATCATCTCCCCTCTCTGAACCTCAGTTTCTTCATTTGTAAAGGAGTTTGACTAAGTAGTAATAGCAAAGCCCTCAGCAAGTCTGTGATCCAGAGCAGTATTTGGGGAAGCTGCGGCCAGGGTCTTCTTCGTGGACAGAAAGTGGATGGGGTTAAACAAGGCACACTGAGCCAATCACAGCATCCCCCTATCTAGGAACCAGGAGAGCATCTGCCACAAGAGAACTCAGGAGGAGAAGTGCCCTCTGCCCAAAGTGCCCGGAATTACTTCATTCTCTTCTTGGGGGTTATTATAGAAGCTCAGAACTCCTTCTCTGTTCTCCATCAGTCACAGCAGCAGAGGAACCATGGAGGGTGAGGACCTAGGCAGGCCATGGCTGATTGCTTTGGTGAGTGGCTTAGCTTGGGAAAAAAATTTTCCTTCTAGGCTCCGAAAGATGATTGCTGAGCTACTTTGGATGATAACGGTAACTGCAACAACCATTCCTCAGTAAGTACATTCCTAAGCTATATTTCTAATCTTAAATCAATTCTGCCCATTTTACAGAAATGGAAGACAAGGATTAGCAAGTTTCCACAACTTGCCCCAGGTCTCAGAGCTGGCCAGTGGTGAAGCTGGATTTGAACAAGGGTGTGTCTGATTCCTGAGGCCCATGGCCTTCCCACTATGCCTCCCACCGATGTTAGGGGATGAAGAGGAAATGGATGTTTTCTACGGCTGATTTCTTCTTAGACCAGGAAAGTGAGCTTCAGGCTGGAAAGGGAAGAGTGCTGTTGGCTGGCAGTGCAGCTGTGATGGAGGGAGGAAGTCAGAGAGCCCAGGCTGTCCTGAACCTAGTCCCATCTCCTGAGGCCAACTAGCTACATGCCTGGGTCCTGAGAGCTTCTTGCAAAGAAGATCACCAAACAGCTGGTAGTGATCTTGGGAGGATTGTGGAGATGAGAAAAGTTGAATAGTAATGGAAATATTGTGTATTCATGAACCTGATCGTGATCCATGGAGGGATTGCAGCATAAGCGATAAAACCCGTGACTTATCAGCAGTTGGAAAATGGAATGGTGATCATCAGGGTTTAAGATGAATTTATAAAGAATAGCTCATTCAAAACAAACCATGTCAAAACAAGACCTCTTTGACAAGGTTACCAGAAAGGTGGCCAGAGAAACACAATAAATATAACAGATCTAAATTTCACTAAGGTAATTGGCATGGACTCTCAGTACCTCCTGTTGGACAAGATGGAGAAATGCTGGCAGGAACCTAGGAAGCTGAGGTTTATGTAACTCAGAGGACTTTGATTAGTGCCCAGTGCCTGCCCCTCAGTAGATGCTCAACCACATTTCCCGAATGGAGTGTCAGCATGCATGACAGCTGTGTCTGTGACTGAATAGGATCCCACCCCAGCCAGTGACTTTACCCATCACCTGATAGAGATAGAGAAGTCAGGTTTAATATTACCTCGAAAATAATAACAATTGTATAACACAATATTTATAAAGTCCTCCTTGTACTCTCAAAATAAAATAAAAAATAATTGAACATATAGAAAAAGTCCTGGAAGTTTACCCAGAAACCCAGATACTGGCAGGGAGGAGCAGGGGATAGACATCGAAGGGAATCCTGCTTTCTCTATGGTGATTGTTTTACAATTAAAATGTAATCACACCTTATTTGTGTGAATAGAACTAAAGAAAGAAAAATTAAAAGAGCAGTCAGGCATATTAAATATTTGGTGGGATTTGAGCATCAGGTATGCTGTTGGTTGGGTGACAGGGACGGTCCCTTCCAACCCTGGGCTCTGTACATCTTAGTTTTGCTCCAACCCTTATTCGTGGTGCTGACTTTGGACACACCCTCCCGACTCTGCCCTACTTTCTGGAACCTGGTTTCCCCTCTCACAGGAGAGTCTAGTTTAGGCTTGCGGTCCTCAAATGTAGCCGTACATCACAGTCACTTGATAAGATTTTTTAAAACAGAGATTCTTAAAAAAAAGAGAGAGAGATCGGGGTTCGCCCCATCCCAACAGTGAATTAGGCACAACCCCCACCCTCCATGCAGCAGAGAAGACAGAAATACAAGCAGTGAGGTCATATGAAGCACCAGGCACTGAGTTCTCCCTTTTCGTGCCCATGATACTCTTATCCAGTTGGCATGTCATTACCAGCGAAGGACGAGGACACAGAGGCTTGGGGAAGTGGGGACCTGTCCAAGGCCTTGCAGCTAGCAAGTGGCAAAGCCAAAATTCGGACCATTTCGTATGCAGTATGTTGTGGGCACTCAGAGCAAAGGGCGATGACTTTTTCACAGAGGAAGGACAGGTTCAGGAAATTTCCTGAGAGGTGGCATTTGAGTGAAGGCGAGAGGATGAGCATGGTTTGGTTTACAGGCAGGTCCAGCGGGAGGGGTTAGGAGCTGCCCAAGGAAGACCTGGAGATGAGAAAACCAGGCACTCTCCTCTGGCTCAGGCTTCTGGCCCGGGGGCTGGGATGGAAGCAGGTGAGGTAGCTGCCGCGTCCAACTCCTCTGTCAGTGCTCCCTGGAGAACAGCCACTCAGGACCCTATCTGCCTATCAGTCAACATTTCTTGCCCCCTACTGTATACCAAACCCTGTGCTAGTCACAGAAGGTCCCAGAAGCCTGGGGAAGATGTTTCCCTCCCTTGAGAGGCTCTCAGCCAGGAGGGAGACCAGACCCTGCTTTCAAGGAATGCCAAATTCTGATTCAGAAAATCACTGGCGATGCAAGATAGTGATCCAGGAGAGCCCACACTCGGTCAGAGTTACCTGCAAAATGAGTGGTTCTGGCTGTATATTTTGGTCAAGTTCAGAGAAAGGGAGAGGCTGCAGAAGCAGGCAGAACCTCAGCTGAAGCGGGGAACTGATTTAGAAAAGAGGAGGGAGGCATTGCAAACGATGCACACAGCAGGGGCAAAGGTGCAGCGTCCCACCAGAGAGAATCGGCTGGTGCTGGGGCCAGGCTGTGGTGTGCCGGGCTGCAGTGTCTGGCCTTGTCCTGTGGGTGTGACCTGGAGGAGGGCTAGGCCGAGGGCTTTGATCTGAGATAGATTGATGCCCTTGAAGCCAGTGACCAAGCAGCCTTTAGCCTTCAGTGCCTCAAGCAAGTGTCCCGCAGAGGGCTCCAGGCAGCCCAGGCCCCTGGCACCTGGGTACCTGCAGCCCCAGCCCAGGCAGCCGTGGAGCCCGGGCCTCTGAGGACAGTAGCCGTCTTTTACCTGCGGGGCTGCTGGGACAATTAATGAGTTCGCATTTATAAAGGACTCTCAGCTCCTCAGAAGGGCTCTGCAGAAGCACAAGTGGGTTATAATTACCACTGCTGTAATTAATGAGTCCAAACTTCTTAGAGAATATAAAGTGCATAATAAAAAGGGGGGGGGGGAAGCAAGGAAAAAACTCCATGCCTTTGAACTTGGTTTTTTTCTTTGTAGAGTAGACTTCGTTAGGGTATCAAATGATAGTATATTCTCTCCTTTCGAAAGGGAGCTCAGCTGCAGATGGGATGCCTCCGCACCGAGGGCAGAGTTTCCAAGAATAACGGAGTACGTTGCCGCTCTTGGAAAAACACTGGGCTAGAGATCAATCCTACCACTCCCAGTGACTTGGATAGTGAGCCTTCCTCTGTAAGGGCAAGATGCCACCCACCTAAGGGAGGTGGGGGCGTTGCCGAGCTCAGGAAGGTGAACACCAGGCCCATGGCTAGTGTTCAGTTAACACCAGTTCCGTGACCTTCTGCACCTCAGAGCCCAATCCTTCTACCCAGCGAAGGGGGAAATGGTGCCTCCTGCTCAGCCCAAACTGCAAAGTAAGGAAATACACGCTTCCAATGCTCCATTTTAATAAATGTGGTTACTTAGAATAGATGCCTTTTAGCATTTTTCTTTTGGTGGTGGGATATCATTTCCTTAGGATAGATCCCCAGGATTGGAGGGGAAGAAGCATTCTCACGGTTCTCGGGACGCATCGCTAAATTCCTCTCCCAGAAGCCTGCGCTGGGCCATCCAGTGGGGTGCGGATGCGTGTTTAACCACAACTTCATGAGCACTGTGCGCTACGACTTTAATGCGTGTGGACCGGGTGCGAGGTTGGCACCATCGCTGTGGCGGTTGGGAGGCTCCTCCCTCTGCCTCCTGGCCCTGCCGGTGTTGGTCATGGAGTTGCTAGCGGTCCTTTAATGTGGTGAAAGAGGGAGGTGAGCAGAGTTTTCTTCTATATGGAGAAATAACTAAAAAATATGATCAGGGATATACATCCACTCATCAGAAATTTTTGTAAATAAATTGGTGGGAAAAATGGAACCAGAAATTATTTATATTTTAAATAACTTGTATATATTCCCTACTATGCAAATTCACTTATCAAAAAATCCTTCTAAGGGCAAAGAGCAGATAGTGGCATTTTGATGAGATGGAATTCGCTTTCCAAGCTCAGCCTGGCTGGTCCAGCCCTCTCAAGGGCCTCTCGCCTCTTCCTGGCTCTCGAGCTAGAAAGCCTGGTTTATTCTCAGCTGTTGGGAAATTAAAGTCCAAGTGGTATTTTCTACATTAATTCTTCCCTGTCGTTTGCTAGAATCCTCCACGTCTCAGGCAGTTTTCTTAATTTTGTCAGCTCTGCGTCGCTCTCCTGGGCTGGAGTCAGCGTTTCTTGTTTTGGCTCCTGTTCTTATCTTGTGCATCCCAAATCTGTCCAGGAGACTCCTCGTGCTTCCCCCGAGCGGTCAACACGCGGGGCAGCCTGCTGAACCTCACTTTCAGTTAACGGGGAGCCTCGGCTTTCCCTGTCTGTCCTCCCCTGGACTATGAGCCGCCAGGGCCAAGGACAGTCCACTCCTCTTTGACGTTCCAGTCTTTGGGAGAGAAAAATAAGAAGAGGAACAGGTGTCAAGAGTAGTTTATACGTTGCTTGACCTAGAGCCTCAGAGCGTTTCTGGAAGGGGCCAGCTCATGCAGGACTGGAAGGAGTCAGAAAAAAGCTTTCTGCACATGCCTGGAAGGAAAGCTAAGGTTCGATTAAGGATGATGAGAAAAGAGTGATGCTGTCCTCAGGTATTTGTGGGGACGTCTGGCCTAAATGCCCACCTGCGCTCCCCAGGTGATCTCCCCCTATTGGCCCTCTGGCCACACGTGACTGCACCAGGGTGTGTGAGCCTCAGACCCAAGCTTGGGCATCTTATGGTCTATCCCAGGGATTGTGGAACTGGGTCGTGGAAACTTTGGGTAGTCCCTGTTGGCACTTGAACTGGTAGAGTAAGGTGACCATTTTCTGCTATGTGCACAGGGAAGAGAAAGCCAAACGTCAGGGACAGAGAGGGAGGGAGAGGGAGAGAGAATTGAAGCAGATGAGAAAGTCAGAAAGAATTGGAGACAGAAGACCATTAGGACCCAAGAAGGTAAAAGGGAAGAAGAAACCTTGGGCCAGGTTCCCTCATGGCCCACCAGCTTCTTGCCTTTGGCACCTGGGATATTCCCATGAATTCTTACAATCAAGTGCCTGTTTTACCTAAGGCAGTCAAGCAGCTTTCTGTTCCTTGCAACTAAATGATTTCTGCCTAAGACACTTGTGGTTTTCTTAATAACCTGACCTCATTTGCTAATGTATACAATTTTTTTTTAATTTTTAAAAATAAAATCTAATGGAAAAAAGATGCTAATCTCTTCTGTTTATTCTTTCTGCAACAGACAGTTCTAGCTGCCTACTCAATAGCCATTCTCTTCTTTTTATAACAGAATTCCTATATTTGGGGGTAGCAATGTGCCCCATTAAAAAGCTACATATCCCAAGCCATTTTGTAGCTACTGCCTGCTAAAGGAGCTGAAAGTAGAAGACATGGGTGGGGACTCCAGGAAAGCCCCTTAAAGGGGCTGACGCAGCTAGCAGATGGCTTTCCTCCCTCCCTTCCCCTTAGGAGCTTCTTGTCTAGAACATGGGCATGATAGCTGGAGTTCTGGCAGCCATCTTGTGAACAAGATGGGGCCACAGAATCAGAATCAGAATCAGAATCACCTGGAGGGCTTGTTAAAAACACAAACTGAAGGCTCCATTTCCAGAGTTTGTGATGCAGGAGGGCTAGTGTGGGCCCGAGAATCTGCATTTCTAACATACTCCCAGGTGATGCTGATGCTGCTGTCAGGGGGTCACACTTTGAAAGCCCTGCTCAACTGGGACCTAGAGGAGCCAGCCTGGTGACCCTGGCTGGCACTGCCAAGCCAGGAAGCCATGGTCAGATGCCCAGGAGAGCAACTGTGACACCACCGCATCCACGCCAGTGAAGGGCTGTCAGTACCCCCAGGCACTCGCGCCACACCTAATCCTGGCGCAGCTGGAGGTGGTTCCTGGGCCCCATTCAGCTGCCTTTCAGTCTCTTCCTAAAATCCTTAAAAAGGAGAAAGACATAAACTCCTTACTCTGCACTATGCAGAAAATATTAAGGAATTACCATGTAGCCTTAAAGTACATATGCAAATGTACTCATTTGAATAACGGCCAATTTATGTGCCTCATCAAATTAGGTATTCAAATTCCAGCCTGCGTATGTACAGTTGTTCCTCTTCCTGGTTCAGGTTTAAAGAGCCACACGAAGGATGAGCTGCCGGCTTCTCCTCTGGGCCCCCGTCTCTTTATAACTGCAAGGAATAATTAGGGATTAGTTTTCTGGAGCGTGAATTGTCCCTTTGATGGTCGGGCTGGCCCTCTTTTCTGTCGTGTCTGTCATAGTAATATACCATCTCCTTCTCTCACGCGTGGGGCGCTTGAAAATATGTATTTTTTTATCCGCCTGGGTTCCACCACACCCCGAGAGGTTACCAGGGTGTTACGTGGGACCCACATTTCGCAGGTGGAGAAACTGAGACTTTGTGGTCACACAAGCCACAAACTTGCCTGGGGTTTTGGATTCAAAACCCAAGTTTCTCTGTTCTGTCATGTTAGTCCTACTCATTGCACATTTTCTTTTCTTTTCTTTTTTTTTTTTTGCCTCGGAAGATCAAAATTGGTGATCATTTAAAGCTCTTTTAAACCTTTTTTATTCTTTTCAAAGATTTCTCCAAAAAATAGCAAAGCCCTTTCTCTCAGTTTCCTCCTGAGGACCCCTGCGGGGCGTGTGGAGACAGCTCTTCTTCACCTGGTCGTATGAATGAGGGGATCGAGGCCTGAAGTTACAGGGCAGGTGACAATCAGAGCAGCGACTAAGACCAGGCATGCTCTCACCAGCAATGTGCGGGAGCCAGCTTGGACCGGCTTGCAAGATGACCAACTGAGTCAGTGACCTTGCCCTGGCAGCTTGAGCTTGCCCATGGTGGGAGGAGTTACACCATGGGAATCAGCAAACACTACAAATCGGGGCACTGTACCTCACCCCTCCCAAACCCAATCCCAGATTCACCTCTCACACAGAAGATGTCTAGGAGAGAAAGCAGCTATTTTCTAGCTTTTCTTGGATCTTCATGCAGAGCTCGCGTCCCACTGTCATCTCTTGAGGCAGGCTAGGCACTGAACGCGGTGGATTCCCCATGGGGGACAAAGAACCCCGGGCTGCCTTCAGCAGAGGCACCATCACCTGCCTCTGAGCAACCTTCCAGCTCCTACCAGTTCCTGCGGGATCTACAAGATTCCAGAAGACAGCCGAGGGAGCTCCCTCCATTCTAGAATTATACCCCACCCAAAAGCTCCCATACCACATCTCTTTGACCTCTGGGACCCAGGACCCCATGAGTCAGGACATTCAGCACCTGTCTGTTCCTCCCTGTCCCATCTGGCTCAAGATCCTTTGTAGGCAATGAATCCCCTGTCCCTGGAGATATTCAAGGTGAAGTGGTCAGACATGCGGCCAGGCTGAGGCAGGGTGAAATCCCAGCATCCACAGAAGGTAAGGCCAGACGTCTCAGCCCGAGAAGCCGTGATTGTGCTCTTTGAGCTTGACTCGTGACCTTTAGAAGCTGCTGCCCTTTCCTGCTGGGTTTCATGTTCTCTCCCAACCTGTACCACCCATCACAGCCAAGGACCAGGGTGATGCAGGCCGGTGACGAGCTGTCGGGTACCACTGTTGAGGCTCTCCCCTGGGCTCCGAACCTAGACAGCGAACTGGACCACTAGAAATCTCGATTTCCTCTTGACATTCCCACTGATAGAACCTCACCTTTGGCACAAGATACTGGCTTGAGAAGGCCTCTGTTAACTGGCTGGCATGGCCTCACCAGCCCCAAGGACACGGCAGAGCAGTCATGCAAGGGGCACCAGACTGCGAGGGGCTGGGCAATGCGGCTCTAGTCTAGGCTTAGAACGCCTTTTCCTTCTTGCTGGATCTTGGTGTTCTCATCCCTGGGTTGTAAATATCGGCAAAGGACTTGGAGTCGTTAACAATGTCAGTTCCTTCCTTTTTCTGAGATCTGTGGTCCACTCCAGCTCCAATACTCCTTGTCTCAGCATTGCTGGGGGTATTCCCCAGCTCGCGAATACACAGGGAATCCTCTAGGAAAAGAGCAAAAGAGGCACAACACAGCTGCCTTTTAATGGAGGTGAGAGGAAACATTTGGTGCATTTGAGGTTTATTTGCTTATGACTTACACCTCAGCTACTTGCTGCAAGTATTTGAGGCAATTTGCAATATTAAAACATAAGAAAAGTAGCCAAAAATAAAACCAAAAGGAAATTTCCTGAGCCATTTAGAAAATTAGAAGGAAGAACCCTTCGGGAGCCTGGAATAAGATCTGATTTACCTCTGAGCCTTCTGATGACCAAAGCAAGATGAAGTAACCAAAGGAAGAGAATGGGTAATTCTGGGACCCTTGTGAGGGGGAAATCCAACCATTTCCTGGAGGCGGGGCCAGGCTCCATGCCTCAGAGAGGGCCCGCTGGGATGGGGCTGGCTGACCCCTCTCCCTCCTCCTTCACCCAGGTAAAGCCAGCTCTCCCCAGCTGACCCCAACCAAAGCCCCAGAAATTATAGCCGTGCCCGCTGTATTTCCAAACCAGCTTCATAAATAAACATGGGCGCCTAGGAGGAATTCCCCAAAGAAAGTTAGGAAATCAGAGTCGTGTTTATATTAAGGAGCAGGGCATGCAAATACAGCAGCTGCTTCCATCCGTAAATAGGAGAGGAGAGGGATTTGGTGGCTGTTTGCAATGCTCAAGTGTGGTCTGGTCCAAAATAGTCATTTGTATTTGGGCTGGGAATTAGGTACAGATAAACACGAGGTAACTTGCTTTATGCAATGACTTTGCCTGGAAACATTGTGGGCAAGCTGGTCCCTTGTACAGTGCGTGTTTTACATGCGCTCAGGCAGGCATCAATTAAAGGACCCCACTGGCCAATCTTTTGTTGAGGGTTAAAAACATCCGTCTCCTTTATCCATTGGGTACAGGGGACTTTCTGATGGAGGTTTCGATTGAAAAGGGACTCTCCTGTGCCCATCACGCAGGCCTCCTGCCTGGATGGTTGTAAAACGCCTTTGCATGCTTCCCCTCTTCTGGCCCACCTACCATCTTGCTTCATCCCTTGAACAAATCAACATTTAGTTCCTACCAACCGAGTCAGGAAAGGGACATGGGTGATTGGGGGCATCTGTACCGGTCTCAAGGCAAAGAGGGCAGAGAGTGCAGCCCCCACAGAGGCGACACAGTCATGGAGGTCCCCCAAAGCTCCACCCCCAGGGCACCTCCTGAGGCTTCAACACAGAGAGAGAGAAGACAAGAAACCTGCTGCCAAAGAAAGGGCTCCGATGAACAGAATAGTAACTTCTAGAACCATTTCCAAAAGCCTGAGCTGAGCATACGAAACCTTTCATTAGGGCCCTGAGTATGTCTGCGGCCTCGTCCACCCCCACAGGAAGCCTGGGAGGAGTGACTCACTCATGTCCTCGGAAACCGTGAGCTTCCCCAGACACGTCAAACCTGTGTCCGGGAGACTCTTTACCTGGGGTGGCCCTCCATTCTTCCTCCAGTGGCTCCCAATGGGAGGCGGTTTTGCTCCCCAGGGGACATTTGGTAATGTCTGGAGACATTTTTGGTTGTCATGACTTGGGGTGGGGGATGATACTGGCATGCTGAGGGAAGAGGCCAGGGACACTGCTAAAGGTCTACAACGCACAGGACAGTCCATGACAAAGAAGAATCCAGCCCGACGTCGATAGTGCCCAGGTTGAGAATCTCGAGGTAACTGCTACTTGTCCTCCTAAACTCAGCAAGGAGCAGGATTTGCTCCAGAACACCTCCTCTGACTCCTCCCACCTGTGCTGGGAGCCCCACAGGGCTAAGGCCCAGCAAAGAGTCGGGCCCCAGGGCTTTGCTGAAGGACCGTAGCAATGAATACGGGTGTCAATTGTACATTCTTCCTTTTCTGTCCTGGCCTTTCTTTCACCTTCGCAAAGAGTCCTCCAGCCAGCCCCTTCCAGCCTCAGTGTCCCCACCTGTAAAACAAGGAGCACAAACCCTTCCAGTGCTGACCTCACTCCGCCCCGAGTGCCCTCCCCTCCGAGGTGACAGCTGCCCACTTTGTAATCGACCTCAGCGTCAACAGCTGAAGTGCAGGAGAAACTGAGGTTAATTCTACTCCAGAAAAACCACGGGAGACAGAGGACCTTGTCAGAAAATGCCTGCTAAATAGAATGCCTACTAAATAGAGAGGAAAGCTACAGTTCAATTAACTCCCAGAGAAGAGCCTTCTCTTCCAGGCTGTTGATTTGTACCTTCCAGCTGCTTCTCCTTTCTTATCACCACAATCCCTCCAAATTGGCTGATTTGCCCCAAACAGCTCCTCCAGAGTGAGAGAGGAGCCCAAGACCCAGTGGCAGGAGCTCAGAAAGGGTTGGCTGGGGCATCAGCCTGGGAATCAGGTGATCCAGGGACCAGGATAGCCTCATTGCCATGTGACTTTGGACAAGTCTCTTTTCCTCTCTGGGCTTCAGTTTATCCATCTGTCCATTGGGCATGATAATGCTCCAGCTACCTCTTAAAGTTACTAGAAAATTGATGGACGAGGAGAAGAACAAAAGAAAGGATGCAAACAATATTTTTGGGACCCTAGTATATGCAAGGACTTTTACATACATCATCACACTATTATTCGTGCTGATTCCTCCGTTCTGTGGAGGAGGAAACTGAGACTCCAAGATGTTGATGAATGCGTGGTGGTGGAACTGAGATGTGAGCCCAAGCCTACCCAATGCCAAGGACCACGTTCGCTCTTCCACATCACACTGTCTCGATTATATGTACTGCCTGTAGAACCAGAGAGTGCTATCCCCAGATCATCATCCCATCACACACTTTCGTCCTTCATTAGGGCTAAAGACTGTGGGATTGAGGCTATCCCGGAAGTGGGGGAGGAAAGAGAAAGTGGAGTGAGCTGGAGGAGGTAGGATTTAAGCTGGGCCTTGGAGGGTGGGGCAGAGGAGCAAGGAGATGTTCCAGGCAGGGAGAAGGGCAAGACCAAAGGATGGCAGCTGGCATGGGTGAGGTGGAGGCAGGTGGCTGTGAGAACAGCATCTGGCTAAAGCAGGGACCACATGGGGAATTGATGGAGGAGAGGTCAGAGAGATGAGTGTGTTGGGGGTATAAGCCATTAGGCCATCTTCTCTACACTCTATCCATGAAATGCAGCTCTCAGATCCCTGGATCACACTCTGGGGTCAATGACAGACTAGTGAGAAAAAGAAAAGGAAAAGTAGAACCTTGGAGATAATTAGCATTTTAATTGGGATCAATGCTTCAGGCTAAAGGGAAGATGCTTTAATGGTGGAATTTCAGGCAGCAGCTGGCAAGTCCAATAGGATCTGGGCTGCGGTGACACCGCACAGGGTTGCAGCCAGTCCTTACTTTTCCTGCTCCCCTCCTTTCCGTTCCATTAACCTCACTGGTACCTCTCTATGGCAGGCCTTACAGTAGGTGCCGTACATGCTGTATCTCATTTAATTCTCTCAGCAGCCCAGAGGTAACTGCAAGGTATTTCTCTCTGTCCCACTCTCGGGCTGGCCAGGGTTGGTTCGGCTCCATTTGCGGGAGTGGCACGTGAAGGCTCAGACTGCAGCTTGCCTGAGGTCCCACAGCTCTTAGCGGCAGGGCTGACACTAGTTTTCAGATCCACTCAACTCCCTGTCCAGTGCTCTTTTGCTGATAACTCTTGGCCTGATGGAAAGAAAAAGGGGGGTCCATGCTCCCATCACCAGACTCAAGTTTTGGGTCTCAGTTGGCAAGAATAAATGTGAATTGGAGGTTCACCTTGAACTGGAGATCAAGGAGGGGCTCCAAAAAGTCAATTTCCAGATTCTCAATTTAAGGACCACAATTTTTTTCACAATCATTAACTATTTCATATGGAAATCATTCTAAAATATTATCCTTTCCTGCTCCAGTGAGTGGTACCTGGAGCTTGAAGGCAGCTGGGCCTTCAGAGTTTTTCGATTTGGGGCTGCTCGGGTGGGCAAAGTCCCTGACCCACCTGCCTGATTCATTCCCATTTTCCAGGAAATGAGAAGGCGGTGGAAAAATAACTGGAGGGGGCTGAAGTGGTAAAAATTGTCCTGATTTTGGAGCCCCCTCACCAACATGGATGTGTTGGATTACTTGTAAGCAGCCTCAGAGCAGTCCCCAAAATGACAGCTGTGAAATGGCACATCATTTGCCCATAAAACCAACCAGCGGGAGGTGCTTATGCTTTTATTCAGTTTGCAGTCGGTCGCGGCCCCGAGCTCTGCCTGAGAGCCTCTCCCCAAGTTCTGCCCACAGTGATTTCCCAGCTTCCTGGCAAACACTCCACTGTGTCTCCCAGCCTCTCCCTCTGGGTGCAGCCTTGGAGGGGCTCTCAAGAGAGGTGCTGCTCGCCCAGCTAGGAGCACGCCCACACCCCAGCTGGGCCAGGCCACCCTCCTGGGGCTTTGCTGCTGAAGCAGAGTGAGAAAGTCGGGGAAGGTCTAAGAGCGCCCCTGCCCACAGTTCCTACAGCCTGGAGAGTAGGACGCACTGGCTCGGCTCTCATCCTATTTCCCAGACTGGTTTCCCTTCTGCTAGCTTCCTGCCATCCCACCTGCAAGGGCCCTGCCTCTCCTAGTAGTCCAGAGCTGTTGTGTGGCTTGTAACTAATGTTCCTGAGCCAATGGTTGCCATGTCCCTTGCTGCTGGCTGTCCTGGTGCCTTCTCTCCCTGCCATCAGTGTGCTGGCCTTAAGAAACCCTCCCCTCTTGACCTGCACTATTAATGGGTCACGGGATGGACAAGCCCTCAACTAGATCATTAGAGATATGTGCAAAGTAAGAGTCCACAGGATTTAAACAGAGCCTGGAAGGCCCTCGTGCAATGAGCCACACAGTCCATTAACACACATTTATGGAGCACCTACTATGTGCCAAGGTCCATGCCAGCTTCTGGGGTGCTGAGATTGCCAGGTATGTAAGCCGCCGGCAGGCAGTGCCTGCCACATGCAGCAGAGGGAGGCTCTGCAGCTTCCCTCTGTCAGTATGGACCGCCCTGGCCTGGGGAGCTCCCCACTAAGAGAACTGAGGTTTAAACAGCGGCCTCAGCGGGGCCCTTTGATCCGGAGCCTAAGTGCGATTTACAGGAAACTTTAAATAGCCTTTTTTCTTTACAACAGGAAGCTGGGTTGCAACTAAGGCCCCTCACCTGAAGATGCCAGGCTGGAACATGAGCACCGTCTAGAAGCAGAAACACATGGTGGACCGCAGATCAGGAGCGCTGGGAGCTGGCCTCAGGCCTCTGTTTACATTTATGGGTTTCTCTATGTAGCAGGCATTTTTTGAGCCCCTTCTATGTGCCAAGCCAAGTGCTGGGCACTTTAAAACACATGTATCTTCACAACCTCCACAACAGCAGGCTCTGGGAGGCAAGGGAAGGCCCAGATCCCAGCTCCGAGCAAGGCTGCGAAGCCGCTGTCGGGACATTGCGCACACCGACCCCCAGGCCACTAGCGAAGCACTCTGCTGGGAGCCAAGGTCCGTGTTAAGCACCCCACCTCCCATCTCCCCCACTTCCATCCTCCACACCAGATGAGAAAGGGGCCTGGGTCTTGCTCCATGTGGTGCTGGGAATGGGGGTTCTGCCCTCTCGGCATGGGTAGGAGGGGAGGAAGAGAAGGAGAGAGTTGCATTTGAAAAGAGAAGGTTTGTGAGGAGATGCTGAACCCAAAGGGATGACCCACCAGTAGGAGTGCTGGGCTCCATTTTTGGACTGAGGGATGGGATGGAGTGTGGTCAAGTCTGCGCTGTCCTTAGACCCGGCAACGGTGCCCAGGGCCACATCTGGGCATGCTCCACCCCTGGGGCGAGGATGCCACAGGGTCATGCCCACTGCAAGGCCATGGTCCTCTCCTTCTAGACCACATTCTGGAATCCAGGACCCTAAAACTCCCCACCCAAATGGTCCTGACTGTATTTCTGAGGCCTGAGCGAATCTTTCTCTGGGACCCACCCCTCCAGAGGTCTGACCACATCACCAATGTGTGCAGCCCTTGGCCCAAGCAGTGGCCCAGGGGCAGCTATTTGGGAGGAGCGTAGACTGAGGATGGAACATCCACAGGCATGAATGCAAGGCCTCTCTGTGCAGGGTAGAGCCGGGTGGGACGAGACGGAGGTTAGGCTGTGGGCTGGGGACATCCATTGACATTCTTGCTCCAGGACCTGCAACCTTAGGGATCTCCAGTGCTGACACAAAGGACACGGGCGTGACAAAAGATGCCTTAGTGTCCACGCTGATAATCAGTGTGCTGATTGCTTATTATTCTTATGAACTCATTAAACCAGACTTTTTCTAAATACTCCAGCCTAAAATAGAATTTTTAATAAGAATAGCTTTTGGCGATCGGGGACTCACTCAAATATTTCCTGAGGGCCTACTAAGGGCTGGTCCTTTGGGGTGCTGGCCTCCTGGAGCTTGGAGCTGCCTGGGGAAGACTAAGCAAGTCAGGGCATGAGTGATGAGCACTAGTTAAAGGGAAATGCAGGCTTCTAAATGGAGGTCTCAACTAGTGCAGGCGGTTGGAGGGCTTCCCTGAGGAAGGGAGACAAGGTTACAGATGGAGAAACTGAGGCCCACAGATGCTAAGTATATTAAGCTCAGCATGGCTGTCATGATTAGGTGCTAGTTTTCCCAACCCTCAGCTCAGGGAGCTTGTGGCCACCCTTTGTGGCTGAGTTTCCATTTTTGAGTTTGCAAGGACATGGCACACCAGCCTGTCATTACATAACACTCACAATTTACACCCATCATTAGAGTTCAGCCTTGCCTGTGCACACACACACGCATGCACACACACATACACACACACAACCTGCTTCTAGTCTGAGTCTGGTGACAAGACTGAATGCCAAAGAGACGCTTGGGCCCTGCCTTCAAGGCATTTGGAAGAAAAGGAGAACCGCCAGCCTGTGACAACGCGTCCTCAGCGCGGCTTTGAAATTGGAGGCTGGGCTCCCAGCCCTTCCCGCCTGTGGTTTGCCTCCCCGGTCTCCCCTGGGGAAGCAGGCCCTGCCGTGGAGCTGGCTTTGATCAAAGACCCCACAAACCTGAGCTGAAGCCACGACTCTCCGAATTATTAAAGTGTTTAATAACTTTCCGCGATGCCTCCCCCGCAGACCCTGGAAGGCCTCTTGTGCTCTGTCCCCTCTGCCTTTTAATGTGAGGAGAAGGGTGTGGGGAGGTGGGTCTCATTTCCCTCACCGAGTTCACAGTCGTAATCATGATGTTCGCAATTTCCATGTTCTGGAAAGCTCCTTACAGTATAACAAATGCCCTAATTACTGTGTTTGCCGCCCCTTAATGTCGTTTTAAACAGGCTGCTCCATTTCAGTCACCCAGCACCGTGGCAAATAAGCTGCCGGGAGAGCTTCCTGTGTGCAGAACAGGTCTCAGGCCTGCCTGGATCCAGAGATTTCAATCTTATCTGGCAGGCAGAGTAATTTGAAATTTAATCATCTTTCCCCCAAGCGAGAATGGCTTATTATTACTTTTTTTAGAGGAAAGAACAGGCCCAGAAATCAATCTGGAAAATTTGGGCGTGGAGGTGGAGGGAGGGGGTGCATCGGGTTAGGGGTCCATGGCTGTCTCCTTTGGGATCTCTGTTCTTGGGACAGTCATGGTGACCATTTTTGCCTGGAACTGGCGGCGCTACTGTGGGCAGAGCCAGCAGGCACGGGCAGGCTGGAGCGCCCGCGGGCATGCCTTGGCAAAATCCTGCCATCCAAGAATGCTCCCCTTGACCAGCCTTTCCTGTGCTCAGAATTCCACAGGGAAGACTTTTTTCTCCCTTGTTGAAAGGCAATCATCTTGGAGAGGTGGTGTAACATGCCCAGAGGCAACATGCCAGCAGGGTCTCAGGGTCGCCACCTGGTACCCAGGTTCCCCAACTGGTCAATGAAGATGTTTAGCTGCAGCCTCCAACCAAGTGAGAGAAACAAGAATGTAGGAAGTTTTTGATAAAAGCGGATTCTGCCTGTGGATCATAGAAGAGAAAGGTCTGAATATACAGAGCCAGAAGTTGGTCTAAGGAAAATTCTTCCTGTCATCAGCTATGTGCACTTCTGAGTGGAGAACCTGGTCCTCATCATGTCTGGGCAAAACGGAAGTTCTCTCCTGTCTGGAAGATACCTGATAATCCTGTGTATGCGATTATGAACATACAATACACTAGCAGCGCATATGTGAAGGAAATTTGATAGAGGTTTTTCCAAATTTGCCAACAGTCTTAAGATTTAAAAGACCTAACAGCAATGAGTTATGAAGCTGAAAGAAGCTTCTCTAAATGATCAATAATAAAAACAAAATTCAATCGACAATATCAAAGGGAAAACAGAATTGTCCTTTTATACACCCTATAGAAAACAATAACAAAATTTTTGACATAAGAAGAGAAGATCAGAGAAAACGTAGTCAAAACTACAAGAAAAAAGTATCTCAAAGGTATCTCCGACAGTTAGCTATTAAATATTGTTATTTTTTTCCCTGGATTTTGTCACATTTGTGGTAGTTGTCAGCTTTTTAAAATGTGATTTGCGGTTTGTGGTGATTTCTCATTCTAAATCACACTCACTCCCACACCTAATTTTGTATTTGGCATTCTTTTTCTTAATGAACACCTAACCAAACCTGGGTCCTGTCTGGACAGAGCAGCTGGGACCTGCTGGCAGGTTAGATGTGGATGCAAGAGAAGGGTAGTCAAGGCTGACTCCAAGGCCATGTCTTTCCAATGTTCAGGTTTAAAAAAAAAAAAAATCCCCTTATTTTGTAGAATAATGGGAATCCTCGGGTTTTTTAAATGATTGGTAATGATTTCCTTTACCATTCTTGGTAAAGGAAACAGCTGGCCCCTTGTGCTGACTTCCCGTTATATTTGCATTTTGAATGCCACTGGTCTGTGGAATCTTAAGTCAGAGCCAGCTAGCAATGACTGAGCAGGACCCCCTCCCAGGAATCAGTCCTGCAGAAGTGCTCTTGGTTGGGAGGGGTTGGGGACAGAGTTGGCCTAAAAAGAAGCACAGACTTAGCTGGGTCAGCTGAGCCATGGAGGGGCCCAGAGCACAGAGCTGGGAGAGAGTAAGGACTGTTTCCAAAGGCTGGCCTGCCTACCTGTGGCCCCATCTCTTCTGACCTCAGCCTGGTGTCTCCTCCAGCAGCCCTGACCCCACTTTCACACCTGCCGCCCTCCAGGCTCCCAGCTGGTTGAGGGTCAAACACTCCAGGGTTTCTGTTCCTCAGGTGGTGTCTTCATGTTGTGCAATGTCTTTCTGGGCTTCTTGGCATCTTTGCACACATGCAAGGCGGTCCCCTGCTCTCCTCCAGGTCTCCTTGTCATCCCAGGTCTGGTCCTGGCTGATGCTGACTCATGGCACCACTGGGACCAGGCCACTTGCACCCTCTGCGCGCTGACAGATGGGACCATGTGGCAAAGGTGTATGAAAGCCTCTGTAACAACACGCAAGACCTCATCACCCCTTCCTCCACCCAACAGCAGGGCCAACCAAGGCCATCTTGGAAGACAAACTCAGCCTGTTTAAAATCAGCCTGAGGTGCACTTAATTCAGTTCCTCAGGAATGTGGGCAGCTGCCTGAAGATACTTGCTGATCTTCACTGGCACCACCCACTAGTTAACCTGGAACAGTGGCATCGCCAACGTGGCAGTGATGGGGGCGCTCCAGGTCCCTTGGCACATGCCTGTGTTTAACTTCAGGGAGGCCAGCCTTCCATCTTTGCACTCTCTCTGTGCCAGAGGAAGTGAACTGGAATTCCACAGTTAAGCAGCATGTCAAATGCTTCCACAGCACTTATTTACGTGTCGGGCTGTTCTAATCCCTGAAAAGAAATAAATTGCCTCCTTAACCCTCCCAACAACCCTGTGATGATCCCCAATTTACAGAGGAGCAACTGAGAACAGCTCCCACTTACTGAAAGTTGACTTTGTGCCAAGCCCGGCACTCACCACTTTTCACCTGGGCTGATGCGAATCTGAGACAGGAAGTGCAAGTGTACAAGAAAAGCCGCACGTGTTAATCCCCATCCTCTTCAATCTGAGTCTGAAGTCCCATCCTTCCAGCGGGTGGGAAGTTCTATGGCAGTTACCCTTGGTGTCCCCCCTACCGCGGACCCTCTCACCCACTGGGGAACTTCAGGTTGCTGGAGCTTTCGTGGCGCTCAGAGCTGAAGCAGGGCCCTTGGAGGCCAGGCCATCGTGGGCGTCCTCAAATTCTGCTGTGGGTGAGCTCCAATCCCCTGGCTCCAAACACTCTCTGCCTCTAGGCTACATGAAGGGCAGGGTCTTTGCCAGCCTCCTTGCATCTGCCTGCTGCGGCCATGCCTTCTGGGGTCTTGCCTCTTAGAGCCCGGGGAGAATGCTCACAACCTGGGGGCCCACTCACTGCAAGCCCACCCCTGCATGGGGCAACTCTACTCTTTTTCCTCTTGTTGATCTCAAAAGCATTCCTTTTACATTGTCCCTCGCAGAGTACCTACGTGAGATTGGAAAAACAAACCGTGAGAGCAGACTGAAATTCACACTTGTGATCAATAGTGTCGTTACATGTGCCTTCTCTCATCTCTAACCTCCTGGAAGTCCCATAAGGTGGGTATGCTTCTTATCCCCATTTCACAGATGAGGAAGCGGAGGCTTAGAGCTGTTCAGTGGCTTACCCCAAATCTCACAACCTGTCACATGCAGAGCAGGGAATTGAGTGCAGGTCTGTCTTAACCACACCTCAATAATTCCTCCAGGTTCTACTTTTTAAAAATATGGAGTCTAGACCCAGCCATCCCACTACTGGGTATCTCTCCAAAGAACTTGAAATCAGCAATTCCAAAAGTCCCATGCACCCCTATGTTCATCGCAGCATTATTTACAATAGCCAAGACGTGGAAGCAACCTAAGTGCCCAGCAACTGATGATTGGATAAAGAAGATACGGGATATATACAATGGAATACTACTCAGCCAGAAAAAAAGGATAAAATCGTCCCATTCACAACAACATGGATGGACCTTGAGGGTATTATGTTAAATGAAATAAGCCAGATAGAGAAAGACGAACTCTGTATGACTCCACTCATATGTGGAAGTTAAACATGTAGACGAAGAGAACAGATTAGTGGTTACCAGGGGAGGTGGGCACAAAGGGTGAAGGGGTGTACCTACAACACGACTGACAAACAATAATGTACAACTGAAATTTCACAAGGTTGTAAACTATGATAATCTCAATAAAAAGTTAAAAAAAAAAATATGGAGTCTAACACTGAAAACAAAACCCCAGGAGCAGGCTTCTCCCTTCCCTATTCCATCAGGACTTCCATCAGTTCGGCCTCCTCCTCGGGGTCATACTGGGCCCGGCTGAGCCATTTCCACCCCATCCAGCCAATACCCTCATCGCCCTTCTGCCTCTGAGGAAGAATGGTGTGAAAGGCTGGAATCCTCTGATTTCCCTGAAAAACAGGGCTGGCTGGGCCCCGCCCCCAGTCCCACAGGACACCCTGCTGCAGCAGGAGCCCCCCGCTACCAGGAGAGGGAGGCCGCCTTCCCCAGTGAGGGATGCCCCTGGAGGTGGGGCGGAGCAGATGGGGGCCCCAGGCGAGGCAGTGGGGTGGGGGTGGGGGGAGTATGGGGCCTGGAGCTCAGCTGGGGAGGCCGTAAGCTGTTCCCGAGAGCACCCAGATTGTGACTGATTCTCTTTTTATCTTCTCTTTGCAGTTAAAAAGCAGAGTTTCATGAGTCTGACAGCTCTGAGGGGCTGGGTTGGTGGCAGCGACCCTACCCCCTACCTAATTAAATGGAGGGGCTAAGGGACAGGATAAATTACTGGGTCCCCTGGCCATGGAGGTGGCTGCCTTCCTCCATCGTGCCACAGCTACACTCTGCCAAAATATTCACAGGGGCTGAGACACCTGTTTTAACTTAGAGATAAAGCCAGAAGGAATGCAGCCATGTTAGAGGGAGGCTGGGCAAGACTACCTCAGGGGTCCACGGACACTCCCAAGCCCCACCCCAGTATCAGATGATTTCAGGAAGTCAGCTTGTTTGGAGGCAAAAGGCTTCCATACGCGTGTGGGCTGCTACAGACTCAGGTTTGCAATGAGGACCATTTGAGGCCTGGAATTTTATATCATCTGGGTGAAAAGCTTCTTTTACCAGAAGAGGAACAGAGAAACAGAGGCCCCCAGAGGGGAAAGGTCTTGCCCAAAGTCATGGGGGGCTTTGAGGCCAGGGCTTCGCCTGTGTCCCCTGAGGGTCTCCGTCAGTGGGGGCGTGTTGGGGGTGTGAACTAAAACAGTGTGGATGCTGCTGGAGAAACCAAGGAGTGAGGAGAGGAGGCGAGCAGGGGGCTTCGAGCTCAAGGGGACAGAGGGGTAGCAAAGAAGCCAGGAACCCAGAGACAAGGCTATCTCCTCGGGAGAGGTCTGTTTTGCTGGGTTTTGTGCTCAAGAGGGAGGTTGAGGTCCGAGAAACCCTGCAGAGGCCATAGAGCGAGGGCAGCGGCTGGAGGGGAGGCATTTTCCATCGGTCAAGGGCAAGCCTTGGTGGGCTCTAAGAATTAAGATGTCTTCACAACGTCATAGCCTTCACAGGTGAGGAGACTGGGGCCCCAGAAAGCATCCTGCCTGGGACCTCCGTGGGGAGACGCAGGCACAGGGCCGGAAGCCAGGTCTCCCCCGCAGTCTCATGAGGCCGGCAGGAGGGTGGGGCTGCCCCGTTTCCTTCTGGGGAAGGACTGGAACCTCCTTTCCCACCTCGACCGCCTTTCTGTTCTCTGACTTGCCCCTGATGGGGAGGGGTCCTGGGTGAGGCAAAGTGAAGTGAAGACAGACACCTCCGCAGCTGAATAAAGCATCTAAGTGATGTCACCATAACAAAGGTCTTCATTTCAGGGCCTTCCCTGAAATGAATCTGAGACCTAGAGACCTGAGCCTGTGCATGAGGACACCTGCCCAGAGCTGGGAAGCCCATCGTCACACCTCAGGGACACACTCGAGAGGATGGGAAAGGCTAGGGTGGGGGAGAGGAAACAGGAAGAAAGAGAAATGTCCCAGGGACAGACAAAGGGACTGTGGAAACAGCCCTTTCAGGAGGGGAGCTTGGCAGGTGGCTGAGAAGACACCCCTAATCAGCGGGAAGGGATGGACCGGCAGCCAAGGGCCCTGGTGACGGAGTGTCCTTATAGGAATGGCACATTTCTGTTCCGAGCTCTCGTCACGGCTGGGAAATCCAGCTGGATTACAGAATATAGAGGAGAATATCTACGTAATGTCAGGGTAGAGAAAGATCCCTTCATAAGATTTCCACAGCCCACAGAGGAAAAGGTTGACAAAGTTAGCTAATTACAAATAAAGTCCTTCAGTGTGGCCAAAAAAAGATTGTTTTAAAAAATAACAAAATACCAGAACAAAATGAAAAGACAAGCCATTGACGTAGAAAAGATAATTTCCCAACATTATATGTGGAAAATGTCAAATATCCCCAAAAGTTGGAAGAACAGCCACGTTCCCACCACCCAGCTTAGGGATGGGCAAGCTATGGCTGCAGGCTGAATCCAGCCTGGCTCCTACCTCTGTGGGGCCAAGAGGCTAAGAATGATTTTTATGTTTTTAGATGGTTGAAGAAAAAAACCCAAAGAATGATATTTGGTGACACATGAAAATAATATGAAATTCAGATTGTAGCATCCATAAATAAAATTTTACTGGAAACAAGCCCATTCACCTACCAGTTGTCCGCGGCTGCTTTCATGACACAGCTGCGCAGCTGAGTGTATGGCTTGCAGAGGGGAAATACTCACTATCTAGTCCTTTAAGAAAAAGTGTGTTGACCTCTGACCTAGATTCTACAATTAATATTTTACTGCACGTGCTTTATCTCATATCTATCCAGCTGTGCAAAGAGATATTTGCAAATCAGATATTAGCAAAAGATTAATATCCAAAATAAGCTGAGCAGGAGAGTGTCTGGTCTTCCTTTGAGTCAGCCTCGAAGGGACGTGAAAAGGCCCAAAGAGAAGAGTAAATGGCTAGTCTGCCCCTTCGGCTGGGCTCCGTGAGCATTTGGAACTGTCTGACACTCGGACCATTATCGCTGCTGTCGTGTTTTCCTGGACATGGACAGGCCAGCGCCGAGGTTGCACACACAGAGTTCACAGTGTGTAATTATGCATTTGGAGAGATATTTGACTGATATAGACGTTATGCTCCAAAGCGGCTCGGTCCATGCAGCCGCCTTGTGTGTCTGGTGCGTGGCACAGCGTCGGGCCACGTGTGACCTCCATCAGTGTTTGTGAAGTGGATGAATGACTGACTCTGAGATGGGAGATGAGTCACCAACCCCTGCTTCACCAGGGTATAGCCTTTGCTGGCCTGTGATGGGAATCTGGGGGCCACCCAGTCACTTGGGACAGCAGGGGTGGCCTGACCCCAGGAGAGACTGGAGGGAAGATGCCAACTTAATCAGCGCTTGATCCTGGTGGGAGCAGCGGGGATGGTCTGTGATGTTTCCTGCACCTGAGGTGCTATTGGATGAGTAAGGGCGACTCACCATTCTCACAAGTCACCATAAAGCAAGGAACAGAGGGAAGCGCACCTCCAGCTCGAAGCGTGGAGATTGTGTGGTGCAGGTGTTAGCTGTCCCATTTTGGCTGTCTAGGTGGCTCCTGAAAACCAGCTTCAAAATAGTTCCATAAACGGCAATGTGATTGCAAACAGGTGTCTCAAAAATGCATAATATGGTCTACTGTTTTTGAGTAACATTTTTAAAAAAGAATGGGAGAGCAGTCGGTTTGGCGTAGTGAAAAAGCTCAGAGAAGCGGCCCAATCGGGTAATTCATGAGCGGCTGGCAAGGCCTCCAGCTCCAGACGCCCAGGCCTCTGCCGTCTCTGAAACAGGAGAGCGGTTCTTCGAGTGCAAAGACACCTTCCCCCAGCACCAAAATGAACTGGGCGTCCCCTCGGAGGGGCTGTTTTGGTTACATTTATCTGGGTTTTTTCATTTTGGCAAATTGGGAAGCCTGGAGTGTGCTCTGCCCACTCACGCCCCACTCATTAAGATGGGCAAGGAGCATAGGCTGGGCATCTATTATGTGCTCCACCCTGTGTCATTCATTCACTCAGGAATGTCACGGTCATGGTCATGGCCATGGTCCTGTGCTTCAGGGGCTGCTCAGCTAGAGGACTTCTGATTGGCCAAGCATAATAATTCCACTCTCCTCACCAATGATTGGTTTAAGAATGATCTTGTGGCTCAATTTGGGTTGATGAGACGACACATCTGGGACAGGTTTCTTAAAAGGGACACAAGGTGGGACTGGCCTGGTGGCGTCGTGGTTGAGTGGTTGAATCAAAGTGCACTCCACTTTGACAGTGGTAGCCTGGGGTTCACAGGTTTGGGTTCTAGGCACAAACCCACGCACTGCTCATCAACCCAGGTTGTGGCAGCCACCCACGTACAAAACAGAGGACGACTGGCACAGATGTTAGCTCAGCAACAATCTTCCTTACCAGGAAAAAGAAAATAAAAAGGACATAAGGGTTTTCTTTTGGGGTGGTGAAAACATTTTAGAACTTGTTATAGAACGACATGGTGAGGGTACTGAATGCCACTGACTTGTACACTTCAAAATAACTAATTTTGTTATGTGAAGTTCACCTCAAGAAAAAGCAAAAAATGGACACCGAGAAAGATCCTTTGCCTTCCTGGCCTTTTCCTCATGCCATGTGAGGATGCCAGGCTGGAGCTTCAGCAGCCATCTTGTGACCACAAGGGAACTAGGCTGGAGACAAATATCAGTATGCTGAGGATGGCCGAGCAGAAAGATGGAGAGAATTCATCTTGATTGTGGAGAATTAGCCAACCCTGGGATGGTTCTGTCTTTAGACATATCATGAAAGATGCTAAATATCTGGGTTATTGAAGCTGTTGGAGTCAAATTTTGTGTTGCTAGTGGCAGAAAGCACCCCAATCGCACATGGTTCTGGTCTGTTTCCCCAGCACAGAACGGCAGGGTCGCGACTCTGCACAGCATGCTATCCCAGTGCGTTACAGCCCAGTCCAGCACAGAGCAGATGCTCAGTAAGGATTTGTTGAGTAAATGGTTATTTTACCTAAATCGTTTCAGCAAATTTTTACAACTCTGAGGGATAGCTAGGACCACCCAATTTTAAAGCAGAGAAAGCTTAAGAACAGAGAGGTTAAGCAACTTGTCCTAAGTCACAGAGGAATAAACCCAAGTCAGTCTGACCACAGTGCTCCTTCGTGTTCCCGTCTGTCCTGCAGACTTCAAGTGCAAGACCGCGGATGAAGACGGGGCTGCAGCTTGTGCCTGTGAAACTGATCATGCGGTGGGATAAAAGATTTAGCTTTGCAAAAGCGCAGGCTCCAGTGGGAGCTCAAACGGTCACAAGCTTCCATTTCTATGGAGCTTCGACGCCTACAACGTACCCCAACATAGACCTTCTCGTGGGGTTCTCACTGCAGCCCTGTAAGGAAGGTAGGAGGTGGAATTGCTCACATTCTAGAGATGGGGATGATGTACGGAGAGCAGGAAAATAAGAAGCACTCTCCTCCCCCATCAGAGAGAGAATCCAAAGGTTAACATAATGAAAGTCATTTGTGAGCTCTAAGACTGCACATGCTGAGCAATTATTGCTGGAGCACAGGAAGGGGATTCCAAGAATGAGATGCTCATAATTACAGTAACAGCAAGCCATTATTAGGCCCCTACTATGTGCCAGGCCCTGCATTAAGCACTTTCCATGAATTATCTCATTTAATTCTTACAGTGTTATGAAGTAAATACTGTCATTATCTCAGATCTACACATGAGACAACTGGAGCCCAGAAATGTTAAGGGATTCTACGAAAGTCACACAGCCATCCGCAGAGGAGCCAGGACTTGAGTCCAGGCAGTGTGACTCCAGTCTGACTCGGTCCCTGTAACAAATCGCTCCCCGTCCCTGAGTCTTTGACGGGTAGCTGTGGTCTCTGATACAACCAACCAAATAGGAAATTATACCTTTTCCATCACCTCCAAAGATGACCCAAAAGTGGCCCCAAACAGGATGTGATTTGGACCCTTATCTTTCTGCCTGTCATGCTCCCATTGTAGTTCAGCTTTTGTTGTTAGAGATGATTAATCGTAAGAATTGTTGCATTCAAAAAGACAAATAGCCCCCTGGGAAGGGTTCTCTTGTTAACTCTGGATAAGTTGTCACCTTAGTTAAAGGATGGTGAAGGTATAGCATGAAAGAGTAAACATCCCTGGCCTCACGCACAAGCGGACACAAATTGAAATTTCAACCAGGCTGCTGCGTAGGGTGGCTTGGTGGGTGTTACTTACGCAACCTAGAGGGTCGCTGCAGTCTATACTCCAGGATCATGAATGTGGAGTAGATTTTCTCTTCCTGTGAAAAGCTAGAAAGTTCCATTAACCCTTCTTACCACCAAAATGCAAAGAGAAAGAGATGGCCACTTGGTACCAGGCGCCTGGAGGAGACATGACTGCCCAACCAGGGGAGAGGTTCTGCAGCAGGTCTGAACAGCAGCAAAAGTAGGCAGAGCTTTGCAGATGCAGCTGATGAGGACCCTGCCCTTGACATGTGCGTTTCATGTGATTTTAGAGTGAGAACTCTTCTGCCACTGTCAGGCCAGCCCTGCTGCACAAGAGTGAGCTCCTGGTACAGCGTGGACAGTCCGCTCTGGGGCCAGGGTGGCCCTGGAGAAGCAGGGGATGATCCCGGCCCTAGGAGACAGAAGACAATCCAGGGCAGAGGGAGGGCCTTCCCCAACCTGGTTGAGTAAGCTCCTCACTCATGCAACCTGGGAGTTGAGACAGCCATTAACACAAGATCCCCACGGTAGCTATGGCCATATATAATTTGTTATTTTAGGTCCATATTTATGCTTAGAAGTTTGGTTAGAGACTCTAACAGCTGATTTCATGGTCTGCATTCAGTCCTTAGCCAAGGCCTCTTGCTTTTCAAAAACTCTGAGCTTCAAGAATCCTTCCTGGCATTATTAAGGAGAGGTAATCCAGGCAGGCAGACCCTATGGGAACAACAGTTAAGGATCTGGTGCCTACTCACGTAACGAGTTAGTGGACATGTGAGTTATTACAAGCCAGCTGGGTGGCAGTTGAACTCCAAGGATCAAAGTCTTTCCTACTGCCTAACCTGGTCATTCTTCTTCTGAAAATACATATGAATCATCCAACACGTGATGACACTCCATGCACATCATTTATAGCAGCAATAGTCTGGAAACAAGCTAAGTGTCCAACATTAGGGGAATGCTTAGATATCCTGGTATGTCCACTAAAGGGACCGTCAGTGAGCTGTTAGGAATTATGCTTCTAAAGACTATGATAACATGGACATGCTTACAATGTAGAGTGAGAAAAAGCACTCACAATTGAATGCACACTGATGATAATCTATAAAAAAATAATAACCTGATATACTAGAGTGAAGTCAGAGCCTGAGTGATGTCTGTGTGAGGACCCGGATATTTGTATGCATGCTCTATCACCTTGCTGATGGGCTCCCTGTCTGGGAGCACATTTGCATGTGCTGGCTTGCAGGAAGGTTTGAGGGAGGCGCCCCTGTGAGAGTGTGAGCCCCAGAGGGGCTGGGCACTGGGGAACCAGCATCAGCTGCCTTAGCACATGGTTCCAGGGCCCAGTTCCATGGACTCAGCCCCAAGGAGAGAGGGCTACAGGAGGACAAGGATGCTGTTTTCACAAGGTGCCCAGGGGACCAACTGTCACGTAGAGTTTCTGCATTCAGGGAAGAAACCCATGTGGCAACTTCATTGCTGGCTGCATCCCCTTAGTACTCTGAAGCATTGGGGATGGTAGTGAAGCACTGTCACCCCCTGGAGGTCTCAGATGTGGGCATCACCAGGGCAGTTCTAGAACATGACAGACGCTATGTGATGTTAGGCTGGCCAGGTTTGTGAGCACATGCCAGACATACCCATGCAACTCCAGGAAGTGTGTAATGTGTGTGTGTGTGCCTGTGTGTGTACATGTATGATTTGATAGGAGGGGCAGAGCCAGAGAAAGTGACTGCTTGGGCTGGGGTGGGCTGCAGAAATCTGAGTGGCCCATACCCGAGATGTCTAGAGGAAAACCTACCGAAACACTAACAGTGGAAGAGGAGAAAAAAGATCCTGGCGCCCAGAGTAGACAGATGAACTCACCAGCACCCCTTAGAGATACTATGGAGGGGGTCTGGCTGTGTGCTCCAAAGGCCCTTGAACTAACTGCCATCCCCATGTAAAGGATGACTAGAGACAGTTTCATGCATTCCTCAGATACTTAGCCCCTAGCTCGAGCCAGATATTGTCCTAGAACAAGAAGAAATCTGAGTGGCCGGCCCTGAGCTTCCAGGAGCTCCCAGTTCAGCACCAAGCCCCTGTCTCTCTCTAACATCAGCCCTGCCCGCTCCCCCTTGCTCTGTGCTCCCGTCACTCGGGCTTTCTTCCAGCTCCTGCCACCTCAGGGACTTTGCATGTGCTGTTCCTTTTGACGAGAACACTCTTCTTTTTCCTCCTCCTGGATAACTCCGATTCAAGGTCCAGGTCTCAGCTTGCATCCTTCCTTCTCTGAGAGCTCATTTCAACATCAACCCACTCAGTCCCATCTTCTATACGCTCACTACTCCCTGATTTTTACCTTCATGGTGCTTCTCAGCTTATAATCCTAGACGTAAGTCATTTGATGGGGTTGATTTCTGGCTCCGCCACTAGACAGTGAGCTTTATGAGGGGCAGAGCTGCACACATTGGCTCAGCATTGTGTGGGCAGAGCCTCGCACAGGACTCACGTGGCGGGCGCTGAGCAAGCATCTGTCGGATGGACGGACGGATGGATGGATGGACAGATGGATGGATGGGCAGATAAACAAGGTGTGAAAGTGCACGTTATGATGGGGACAGTGAGAAGTTTAGCACGACAGGAGGAGAGAGTACATGAAACGACCCTGGAGGGTAAGTAGGAGCCAGACTGGACAGCAGCTGTAAGTCATTCTGAGAGCAACGCAGAGTCATCGAAGCTCTTAGGGAAGAGATGAAGGGGATGTATTTAGGGTTGGGGCAGAGAGGAGGTGACAGCAGGAAGGAGCCGTGGGCCACAGGTCTCCAGGCCTCTGTCCATCCTCCAGACCTTCAAGCTGGCTTACTCACCCCCCTGCCAGGCCACCTGTGACCAATGCTGGGACACTGCAGACCCCCAAGTCTGGCAGGCCCCTCCCGGCCCTGGCCCCAGATGCCCCTGGGAAGCTGGCACAAGGCTTCTGGCTCTGCCTCCAGGATGCTGGCCTGGACTCACTTTCCAGGCCTTGGGTGGACACCGTAGCCAAATCCTGGCCTCTGGAGGCTGAGCCTAGAAGCCAGGAGCCAGCGGAAACTGCAGAAAGGAACCTCTCTGCCCTCCCTTGTGTCAGGACAAGCACTGCCTCTTGAACACAGCCTGGAACCAGGAGCCCAGAGTCCCGGCTTTCTCTCCCCTGGACCCTCAGGCCCGTCAGAGGGAGAACCGGCACACGATACAGCTGGCGGCCGCTGTATCAGTGCGTCAGGCTGACGACACACAGCACCACAGCCTGGAGGCTTAAATAGCAGAAATTTGCTTCCTCAAAGCTCTGCAGGCCGGAGGAGGCTGGGATCCGGTGTCGGCAGGGCTGGTCTCCTCCGAGACCACTCTCCTTTCCTGTGGGTGGCCCTCTTCGCCATGTCCCTTCACGCAGTCTTCCCTCTGTGTGTGTCTGTGTCCCAGTCTCTTCTTATAAGGACAGCAGCCACATTGGGTTAGGACCCATCCTAATAAATTTATTCTAACTTAATCACCTCTTTAAAGACCCTGTCTTCAAAGACGGTCACATGCTGAGGTCTGGGGGTTAGGACTTCAACATATGAATTTTCAGGGACACGAGTCAGCCCGTCACAGAAGCCAGATCAACACGTAGAGCCCCCCGTGCTCCCCATTATGTAGACTGCAGCCCAGTGCTTGCTCGGAAGGGAAGAAGGAGAAGGGAAACCAGACAGGCTGGGGCTGCCTCTGCGGGAACACAATCGGAGGACATTCCCGATGGTGGCCCCCTCCCCACCACGGCCTTGCAGGGACTGTTCCTCCGGGCCCTCAGGCTAACTGCCCGGTAGGGATGCCCCAGGGAGACAGGAGGTCTTGAGCAGGCTTTGAGCTCCTTGATAGGGCGCCTCCGACCCAGAGCTTATCAGCATGCGGCCGCTGGGTCAGGAGCCGATAATTAGAGTGACATTCCCTGAGCAATTTGGGGGAACGCTTGCCCTTCCATTCACGCCAGCCAGACGGGGGCCTCTGGTTTGCAGCTTCAGAAAAACAAGAAATTCCAGTAAGGGATTA
Organism: Equus quagga; assembly: GCF_021613505.1. Classification (NCBI taxonomy): domain Eukaryota; kingdom Metazoa; phylum Chordata; class Mammalia; order Perissodactyla; family Equidae; genus Equus; species Equus quagga. Next base: position 62,858,018 of record NC_060268.1, on the reverse strand, counting down.
ATTACTTAATTATAAATGCGGCTTGGAAATGCAAAGGTTATTAAGAAGGGGAAAAGATACATGCTAATAAGAGACACGCTATTAACAACAGAAGAAAGCTTCATTGTGGGCGCCGCGTAAAGTTTCCCAAGTTCGGTAATAAAAACCACCTGGTCTGCCGAGGCCTGGCTGCCATGGTAACAGACCCCGGCACCCGAGCTGTCTAACGAGGCGATGAGGCGTGTCTCCCCTGCCCTGACCAGGCGCCTGCAGGGCTTGGGCTTCCTGGTGAAAAGGGCCAACAGGCCTCAGCCCACCTCGGAAGGGCCGGGCCTGCGCCATTTGTCGGAAGAGCACTCCAAGGCTTAGGGAAGCCAGCAGGTCTTGTCAGGCCCATGGGAAGAGCCTGAGTCTCAGAGCATCTGAAGGCCCATTGGTGGGAGAACCAGAACAGGTGAGAGCTGGAAGGAAGGTGCGATTCCAGGAGGCGACTTCAGTCATCACAGGTCAAAGTCAGTGTCCTCCCACCCATGGTGATAAAGACCCAGCCCTGAGCTCCAGCGATACTATCTTGTCTGTGACCTTTGACTCACCCACTGGAAGAGTGTTGGAATGGAGTTGTCCTGCGGGCCGGAGATCATACAGGCGCTGGTTCGCATGAAGTTATTTATCTTTGTAACCATCTTTGAAGCATTATTGTTCCACATTTCACTGACAAAACAACAGAAGTTCAGAGAGGTTAAGAAAAGCACCCAAGGTCACGGAGCTAACAAGTGGCAGAGCTGGGATTCAAACTCAGGGCCAGGGTCCTTCTCACAGGGAGGTGGAAGCAGGGCTGGAAGAACTCCAGGGCATGGAGCTATTTTCCCACTTGGACCAGAGGCTCCTTGTGGGCATGGCCAGGCCTTCCCCATACGCTCCTCAGACGCAGAGCTCGAACCCCACCTCCGGGAGAAGCTTCACAAGAACCTGGGCCGCCAAGTCAGGCTTCTCTACTAACTAACCAGCTGTGCCCACGGGTCCCTCCCCAGGGCCGTCAGGCCACCTGCTCTCCCACTGCACATGCCCAGGAAGTGGCTTCCCAGAGTTTCCTAAGGGGGTAATTGCTCCAGACAGTCATCTGAGGGTTGATGGGGGGTGGGGAGTAGGGGAGGGGGAGGGGCGGCTCGTTCCACCTGCACTTTCTCTCTCTCTTCTGCCCCCAGAGTAAGAATGTGTAATGAAGGTCAAGTTGGGCAGGCCCTGGCAGGCAGAGTCAGGAGTCCTGGGTGCCAAGGGACTGGGTAGAAGGGCATGGGTGCAGGGCAGCTGGGCAGATGGGCGCCCTTGGGAGAGGGGAGGAAAGACCCACCCAAAGGAGATGGGAGGCTGAAGCCTCACCGGAGGGACCCTGCCTGCCCCATTCCCCTGGGGACCACAGTGCCTGGCACAGCGCCTGGCACGCAGTGGGTGCTCCATAAGTACCAGAGGAAAGCAGCCTTCAGACGCCAGCTCCTACTCTTGTGATGCTCAAACCCACCGCCTGCCTGCACCCCTCTAGTGACAAAGAGCTCGCTCCATCTGGGGTGGCTAGAACATTTCTTCTTGTCCTGACCTAAATCCCACCCCTCTAACCCAATGGCTGTGTCCCTGAGCCCTTGGAGACTCCAGAGCCTGTCTGCTCCCATGTCTGCAGTGCAGCCACTTCCTAGCTATGTGATCCTGCCCGCATTTCTGAACCTCTCTGAGCCTGTTTCCTCATCTATAAAATGCAGAGATGGTAACACCTTGCCGTAAAGAGGCGACACATGACAACAGTTGAAGTTCCCTGCCTAACCTCCCGGCACAGTGTACAGTGAAAAGGCAATGGCCCCCTCCCCCCTCCTTCAGGTAATGGACCCCCGCCTGCTCCACCCAGGCCAGCGCCCAGCCCAGCCTCTACTTGTGACTGACCTCACTTGTCACAGTGTCCATTGCCTCCTCCCCAACTTGGCCCCTCTCGTGCCAGGCCAGTCCTGAGCCTCAGACTGACCCCAACATGGGACATCTCTGGACTGCCCTGGCTGGCCCTGTCCATGCCGTCAGTCAGCACTTCCTGCTGCCTGGAGAATGGTGCCGGAGTAGAGGAAGGAAGAGAAAATCAGGGAAGACACCTAACACAGGAGCCCCGAGAGGGAGAAACTGGAGTGTGGATCAAACAGGGCTGGGTCTGAGTCCAGCCTCTGCTCCTGCCAGCCCCTCTGAGCCTTGGCTTCCTCATCTGTAAGGTGGGATAGCTCTTCATTTGTAGGGCTGCCGTGGAGGTAAATAAGATGACATTTGCAGGTGTGGGACACATAGCAGGCAGTCAACTGATGCTGTCTAGTGTTATCCTTATTGTTGTTCTGAAATGTGCCTTTTGCTGCTCACGGCATCTGATCCGGGGGTCCTGGGGGCTTGGTTTGCTTTCTTTCCTTGTTAAACAGGTGTTTTTTGGAAGAGACCTTTAGAAGCCCCAGGAGACCTCAAGGACAGCGTCCTCTGGCCAGCTCCACACCAAAGCAGGTCAGCCCTGCCATCAGCTGCCCCAGAGGTAAATGGAGTGCTGGGGGGATGGGGGTGGGGGACAGAACCATGCGGGAAGAAGGCCTCCTCGGCACAAGGCCTCCCAATCTTAGGGCTGGGGGCTCTGGGGTAAAAGCCAAGGAAGGGGTTGGGGAGGGGGAGGGCCCATCTAAACCCGGAGCCTAATGAAGACGCTCCATCTAATGAGACGGCTGCAGTTTTAATCAGAGTTGCCTTGGCAAAACCTGTTTGCATGTTTTCTGTCATTCAGCCAACGTGTTAATTAGGCAAATAATATTAATAATGATATTCACTCCGGGAAAGTTAAGAGGGGAGGGAAAAGGTGGAAGTGACAGTTGGGGTTGGGTGGGCTGGAGTGGGGAGGGCTCCCAATCCCAGGCCGAGTGGGAGAGCGAGGCGGGTGAGGCTGGCTTCAGGGCCCAGTCGTGCCCTGTCGCCGGAGCATGTGCTCCTCTCCAAGCCTCGGCTTTCTCATCTGTACAATGGGAGTGACGACATGTAGTCCCTTCCTCTCAGGTTGGGGAGGATTCAGCGAGGTGGTGTGCCTGAAGTCCGGAAGGCGCGTGCAGCCCCGGCACAGAGAGGGCTGGAGCCGCTGCTTCCAGGTTTCTGCCCTCCTGCATTCACCACCCGCCTCTGACTGCTCCTCTGCAGGCCTGACGTCCTCTCTGCCACGTCAGCAGGGAGCAGAGCAGGGGTGGGACGGGAGAGTGAGGGGCCTGAGCCCCACTGGGCACCCTGCTTAGCTTCCTGGAACCCCACACAGGGAGCACCCCAACCAACCGCACTCCATCGCCAGCACAGTCTCAGGCTGGACTCCCACTTCCTTTCCTGTCCGCTGAGTCGGGGGTCAGGAGGAGGGGAGGTCCACCTTGCTTTTACCCACAGCAGACCCTGTCCAGAGCCATCTTGCTCCCACCTGCAACCGCCACCTCCCCTGCCCCCCCTCCCCTCTGGCATCCCAGGTCAGAGGAGTCGCCCAGGCCCCTGCTGTACACCCTGTAGACTGAGTCCCTAGGAGAGAACTCTCTCTTAGCTCGTCTTCATATATCATAGAAGGAACCACAGAACTCAGCCAGCAAACCTCCTTCCTCCCCGTACCTGGAGCTCTCTGACATCCCAACCACCTGGGCTTGGACACGTCCTGCGACAGGGCACTCACACCCACCGAGGCGGCCTGGCCCTCTTGCTGGTTGGGTTCCTCTTCACTTTGGGTGAAAATACCTGTGGTTGCCACATTTAGGCAGTGGGCCCAGTTCTGCCCTCTGGAAATGCACAGAAGCCCAGCCTGTCCTTCAGGGCAGCTGGTTCTTTACTCATTTGAAGCCAGCTGTCGCAGGCCCCTGGGGCTTCTCTCTAGGATCTGTGGCCCCAGCCTCCAGACAGGTCCTGGCAGAGCTGGTACGGCATCTTAGGATGCTTACAGAGGACTTACTGTGAGCCAGACACTGAGTCCACGGAGCATCGCCACCACGTGTCTACCATTTAATCCTCTCAGCAAGCTCGCCAGATAGGGCTCAGGAGCCCCATTTTATAGGTGAGAAAACTAAAGTTCAGAGCTGTGAAAGTTACCCAAGGTTTCTCAGTAATGTAGTCAAGGAGAGGCTGGAACTCAAATCTTAATGTTGTACCCCACGATCTTTCTAGAAGAAACCTCAGGAATGGTTCATGCAGCGACTCAGTCCTTACCCAAGCCCTGCGAGGGGAGCACTGTCATCCCCCCCATTCTACAGATGAGGGACGCGTGCCTCAGAGAAGTCGCATAAATTGCCAGCATCCACATGCCCCACAGGATGTGTAGCTTGTGCAGGTCTGCCCCTCTGCGCTGGGGGCAAGAAGACCCAGACTATTCTGGCCCTCAGTGGGCCCATCCACGGGCAAGGGACTGGGACAATGCCAGCTTAGTGCATCTGCAGTGGGGAGATGGGGCTGGCGCCCCAGTGGGTCATGCCACCCACTCTCCTTTAACATCCCCAGCCTGTCTGTGCAGTTCACCTTCAGGGAGGGGCTGGCGAACCCTTTTAACTGCAGCCAGAGAACTTGGCCATGTTCCTCTCGCCCCAGGTCAGACGCAGTGCACACCTCCCAGCCCGCCATGAACGAGGTGATTATGAGCTAATAACCTTTGCTTCCAGAATCCCGAGTGAGCCCTGAGCAGGGGTAACCCTGAAGGCAGCCCAGGTGGGCGTGGGAGCCTTGACTTACCTGCCTCTGCAGCCACAACAGAGGAATTCCCTTTTTAATGGCATCAGGCCCCGACTCCCCTTCTGGCCTGCGGTCATGGCTGGGTGGCTGGGATACAGGCCTAGACCACAGGGGGGTCACGCTGGGGCCTGGCAGGTTGCAGAGAAGGAGACAAGCCCTGAAATGGAGTGGGATATGCAAGGTCTCCAGAGGGTTTGTGGTGGGCAGGGCCAAGTTGAAGCCCAGTGGTCCACCCATGGGCCTCTCAGCTTCGTCTTTGCAGCTCAGCTCTCAGAATCTGCAGAAGGGTTGGTTGGTTGGTTGGTTTGGGGGCCCAGCCCTCCGTGCAGGCTGCCAACCGGCCTCTTCCGGATACTCTGATCCTCTTCCTTTAATAACATTATTAAATGTAGATGTCAGCCCAGTCGCCGAGAGGGGCGCAGAGCCACAGCACTGGCAGAAAGTACAAGGTCGGGGAGCAGAGTTGGGGGCGGGGAGGGGCCTGCAGAGGAGCCCTGCGGGGGACAGCATTAACTTGTTATGTAAATACCTTATTCAATTATTCCCCCGCCTCCCCCTCCAACACGCAGGCTAATCACTCCTGCCCAGCTGGTTCATGAATATTAATCCCAGCTCCCTTGCCAGAGCATCTCCATGGTGGGAAACCATGGCCTCCAGGGGAGAGAAAAGAAGAGTGTAGGCCCCCCGGCCTGGTCTTTCTTAGGCCCTGGAACCTCAAGGGGAAGCGAGGGTGCCTCATTTTCCACATATGTGGCATACAGCGGGAACAATCAGTCCACAGAGACCCTGAGCGCCAGCTTCCATGGAGACATCAGGCTAGACTCAGGCTGTGTGCCCCGAGGTCAATGACTCAACTTCTCTGGGCCTCAGTGTCCTCATTTGTAAAATGGGATAGCATCATCCACTTCATCAGTGGTTGTGATTCATGAACCAATTTATATAAATGTGCCTGTACCAGGCACACAGTTAGGAACTCCTCCCTGCATGATTCAGAGCCAAGCTTGCTCTTGGGGAGCTCAAGGCCTGGTTTCTAGGGTCTCCTGGTGAGGGGGAAGGAGCCCACAGCCCAGAGGGAAGGCAGCAGGTGCAGGAGGTGGAGGCTGAAGAAGGAGAGGATCCCATGGCCGGGGTAGGCACGGAGGGCTTCCTGGCAGAGGGGGGCTTGGCATAGACTATAAAGATTACACTTATTCATTCACTCGCTCAGTTAGTACATATTTAATGAGCCCCTACTATGTGAGAGGCACTTGGAATACAGTGGTGAACAACACACTCTGAAGACCCTGCCTGCAGAAGCGCCTTACAGTAGATTAAGTTCTCTGACACCCTTCCTATTGAAAGATGTAGTCACTCCCCTCCCTTGCGTGCAGGCTGGCTCAGTGACTTGTTCAACCAATGGAATGAGGCAGAAGCGATTTTCTAAGGCTACACCAAAAGACATCTTCCAGCTTCCACCCGCGCCTCTTAACACACTCACTGCAGGAGTCCTGGGCCTCCATGGGAAGAGTGCAAGCTCGACGTGCAGGAGAGGCCGTGTGTGGGCGCTCCGGACCAGCGCAGCCTGGCCCGCCCGCTCTCCCCACCAACGCAGCAGGCGGGCAGGCAAAGCCGTGCGGATGTCCCATCCCTGCCCCACTGAGGGCCCCAGAGCAAACCCCACTAACGGCACGCGACACGGAAGGACCGCCGGCCTGGCCTCTCCTGGATGCCTCCCTCACAAGACTGTGAGATGTAAGAAAAGGGTTGTTGTTGTAAGCTACTAAATTCCTAGGATGTGTGCCATATGGTGATAAATAACAAGAATATTGTGATGTGGGAAGACAGACCGACAGAGCAGACAATCACACAGACAAGTAATGAGTATATCCAGTGGGGATAAATGCTACAGAGGAAAACAAAGGAGGGGAGCAGGATAAGGAGTGTGTGTGTGTGTGTGTGTGTGTGTGTGTGCATACGCATATTAAATAGTTTGCCCAAGGAAACATTCACTGAGAGGAGGACATCCAAGCAAAGCCCCAAGGAGGTGAAAACCTGCACCTCTCTGGAAGAAGAGAGCTCCAGGTAGAGGACACAGGCGGTGCAAAGGCCCTGAGTTGGGGGCACGCCTGGCTCCTAGGAGAACAGCAAAGAGCAGGGGTGGTGGCGCTGGAGTGGAAGAAACAGCAGCCTGCCTGCCCACAGCAGCATCTCCCTCGCCAGCAGCAATCCTGCACGCTGGTCCCATCGCCCGTCGTCTGCATCTCTTCATCTGCCATGAACAGCAACCACCCCCAACATCAGCATTCCCATTCTACAGACTGGAAAACCAAGGTCCAGAAAATGAGGAGCCCAAAGGCCCGCAGCGTTGGTGGGAGAGCCAGGTGAGAAAGCGTTCTATGACTCCGTGACCAGGATTTTCCAGCCGTCTCTCCTTTCCTTTCCTTCTGGAGCACCTCTGCCCTCGCCCCCACCTCCCAGCCTGCTCCCTGACTCCAACATTCTCCTCCAGGGGCGGCCCTGCCTCTGGCTTCTCAGCCTCCCCCGCAGCCCTGCCTGCTGAAGAGCCGCCCCTGGACAGACCCTCCAGGAGAATTCCCGAGGGTGCGGCGTGAGCACTGCCCCACCCTCCAGTCGCCATCTGATCCACTCCAGAGGTGGAGGATAGGAGGTGGCTCCGAGGCATCGGAAGCCGTGGGAAGGAACTCACACGACCCAGCACCTACCAGGCAGGTGGAGAACGTTCCCCGGGAGGTCAGACTCATCACCGCTGGCCCTCGGGGGAACTTGCTGTGTGCCAGGCCACGCTGGCTCCTTCATCTCGTGAACTCGCCCCCCCTCTGACATCAGCGCCACTTTGTCTCCATTTCACAGATGAGGAAACTGAGACACAGAGAGATTTGATACTTTGCCCGGGGTCTTGCAGCGAGAAAGCAGAGGGGGGCACCGTGGGCCATATTTCACAGCCGAGAGCCCAGCAGCCGTTTCCTAATATCAAAATCAACCGCAGGGTAAGGCTTTCCACAGGTGGCGGGATGTCTGTCACCACCGCAGACAGCAGGGGAAGATTATAGAAGACTTTCCCAGAACTGTTCAGATCTTGCCCTGGAAGGGACTCCCCCTCCTTCACAGTCAGGTCTGGACCAGCCCGCAGGGAGCCCATGTCTGCACTGAAAACAAGGAAGCAGGATAAACACTTGCAGGACGATGTCATTGACGTGCAAGGGGCGCTGACGCCATTCAACCCAGACGGCGAGAGAGGGAAGGGAAGGCGGGGAGGGCCGGCCAGGGTCAGTCCTCTGTGAGCCCGCTCTCTACAATCTCAGAATGGGGGGGAGAGAGAATGCCACTGTGGTTAAGATCAGCATTATCAATAATTTATATTATTGAGGATGAAAATAACATAGTCGACACTGGTTGAATTCTCACCGTGCGTCAGCCTTACAACACAGCTCCTCAACTCCTCACAGTAAACCGAGAAGTAGTGCCGTCCACTTTATGTGGAAGGACATTGTGGCTCAGAGGACTTAAGTAATCTGCCCAGAGTCACACAGCTAGTAAGCACACTGAACCCAGCTCTTTTCAGCTCCAGGGCCCATGCTCTTACTGTTATATATGGAACAACTAAGGAAAGCAGGGCCGCTGCATGAGGGAGCCTGCATTTGGCTATACACAAGCCATGGGAATATGATGATATATTGGTGGAATCTGGGGCATCAACATTCAGGACCCACAACTTAGAGAAGGCTCCAGTGTCATCTGTACACAGTCTCATCTGAGCCTCGCGAGACAGCCTTGAAGCTGACGTCACTCTTTCCATTTTATAAGTAGGCGAACCGACAGCCACAGCTACTTAAGCAGAGTCTCAAAGAGAGTTAACCGTGAAGTTGGGACAAGCCAGGGCGCTGCCCGAGGGCCCAGCTACTGACCTGTGGGCTTTGGCCGCATATTCCCCAGAGGGACGGGTGGGCACTCCCAGCTGGCACCACCATCCCCTTTAATGCAGCCTGGCCACAGTTGCAGCCCCAGAGCGGGGTGCCCACTGGGTGAGCAGGGCCATTAAATGCAGCCTGTGGTCCTGCTTTCTGTGTGGTGGGGAGGACAGGCCCCACAGCACACTCTCTGCTTGTGGTCCGCACGGGCTCTTCAATCCAGGGGCTCAGTGCCAGTTAGTTCTGACCCGAGAGCTGGACAGCCTAGGACCTGGGGGCAGGGCCCTCGTACTCATTTGGTACCCCTTTGCATGGCTGCATTTTCAAACCGTGTAAATGCCTTACTTATATGGTTTCCTTTTTTTTCGCTACTTAATAAAAGAAAAAGAAAGAATGGGCAAATGTCATGCTGTGACACTTCAAAGAATAGTCCCCAACTTATCAACCTGACTAATAATTAAGGAAAAGGAAATAAGGAAAAGATGCTTTCATCTGCCTGTTTGGAAAATAGTTAAAAGACAATACCCCAGTTGGCAGCAAGTATGTGCAGAGAGACAGCCACTCACAAAATATTGGTGGGAGAATAAGTTGGTAATCCATTTTGGTGGCCAAAATGGCAATATACGCTAAGTGTAAAATATTCACACTCTTTCATCTCGCAATTCTACTTCTAGGAACGTGTCCTACAGCTGTTCGGATGCTCTGAGCTATCTGTGCAAGCATGTTAGCTGCAGTGACAGGCAGTTTATAACCATGAAAAATAAGACAATGCCTGAATGTTGACCCATGGGGAATCTATTAAATTAATTCAATGGAGTATTATATAGCTATGAAAAAGAATGTGGGGTACCTCCACCTCATGGCGTATAACAGGCGTATAATAAGTAAGGGTACATAACTGTTCACTGGGGAAAGGTCACAAAATAGTGTGTATGGAATAACTGTACTTTTGTTTCAAAATATAAATTTATTTTTATTTATTTACATGCTGATTTCAAAAACCTGAACTTAAGTGCATCAGGCCTTTAACTTTGTTATCCTGGAGGAGAGTCACAGGCAATAAGGAGTTTTCTGTTTTCTAGCTGCTATGTTTGGAAATTTTTGCCATGCTTTCTCTTATATTTGTAAGCAGAAGAAAATTATGGTTAATAAATAAAACATGAATTAAAAAAAATAAAAAGAGGGTAGCATCTGTGAAGCCAGGGAGCAGGGGAAAGGCATTCTGAGCAGGAGGAAGAGCATGGTGAAGGCTGGAGGCACGGAGACACCTGAGTCTGGAGACAAGGGAGGAAGGGCTTGTGTGGGATGTCTCTGAGGGTCTCAGGCCCCCCCGGCACCCAGGGCAGTGCCTCGAAAAAGCTGCCTCCCTCAGGCACCTCTGCACTGCTCTGGACAGCTCACAGGGGAGCGGGGAAGGGAGCTGGCCTCACAGAAGGAGGCAGGAGGAGAGGAGAGTTGGTCCCCACATGGAGGAAGAATCAGGACTAGAAGGGACATCCCGGAGCTTAGAGTTTTGCAACTGGGAAGACATTCCAAGCGCAGAAGCATGGAATAGAGAGTGCAAGACACCTTGGCAGCATGGAGGAAACTAGACGGGCGGAGGAGCAGTGTGCAGGGGACGATGGAGGGAGAGGAAGGCCGGGTGCAGACGTGCAGGATCCTGGGGCCCCCCCGGCCCTTAGACACAGTGGTTATCCTGCTGAGTCCTGGGAATCACGCTTCTCCAAGGAGCTCCAGACCCTCAAGTCCAACTCTCTGAGGGTCAGGCCTGGGGTCCCACGTTTTAATTCAGTTCCGCCTGAGTGTCAGGTACTGTGAAGTTCAAGAACCAATAGTTTAGAGATTATAAAACCCACCCTCTTTATTTTAAAATGGGAAACAGGGGCCGGCCCCTGGCCGAGTGGTTAAGTTCGTGTACTCTGCATCGCAGCCCAGGGTTTCACCTGTTTGGATCCTGGGTGCAAACATGGCAGTGCTCATCAGGCCATGCTGAGGTGACGTCCCGCATAGCACAACCAGAGGCACTTACAACTAGAATATACAACTATGTACACAGGGGCTTTGGGGAGAAGAAGAAAAAAAAGATTGGCAAACAGATACTAGCTCAGGTGCCAATCTTTAAAATAAAAATAAAATAAAATGGGAAACTAAGGCACAGAGAGGCCGAGCCACTTGCCAAGATCACACAGCCAGTGCATGGCGCAGCTAAGCAAGAAGCCAAGTGCTCTGTGCCCTAGAGAGTCAGGGGCTCCATATCTTCCCATCTTTCCACTCTGAAGGAAGGCCTGGTCAGGCTCTAGAGGCCCTGGGGCCATTGGAGACCTTCCTGCCATTCCAGTCACCTGCAGTCCACCTCCCTGCCACTTCTCTGGCTCGCTGCCCTCCACGCAAACAGTGGGGATGAAGCTTTCAGGCCACAGATGTAGGCACTTGTGTCTCTCCTCGGCTTCCCTTAAATCAGCTTAGAATCGACTTTGGCAGAAATATTAGTTGATCAGTTGAGTCTTCTCAGTCATTCCAGCGTCTTCTCAATCATGTCAGGGTTTTCCCTGCCCTCCCTACGCTCCTCTTTCCAGGGGTTGATCTAGGACTGATGAAGATGGTGGTTGTGGGGGGTGGCATGTAGCCAAAGGCCAGCTGCCTCTGCTGGGCCCCCTCCCACAGGAGGCCCCAGCCTGCAGTCTCTGGGACACTGGTAATGTCGGCTCCTCTGGGCCCCCTGGGGGCTGGGGAATGCCACAGAATGCCTGGTCCCTTCTGTTGGACACCCCTACTCCTCTGCCCCGTTGCCCAGTGCGGCCGTGAATGCTGCGGGGCTGACGCAGGAGAAGGCTAATGCTGTAGCCCAGGCCTGCGGGCCAGAGGGTCTACCATTACTAGCTCCCCTGCTGCCGAGCTGGTTAGGGGCGGGCCGCAGGGCCCCTCCTCCTCTGAGAAGCAATACCAGCAGCCCCCTCAATTGCCTCCCTCTCTCATTATCTTCTGCTCCAAATCCCCGCCTCCTCCGCTCCCAGCCCCACATCCAGCGTCTCCATCCTGCTCGGGTGGGGACCAAAACAGCCCAGCAGGCATCTCCTCCAAACGTACTATTTAGAGCTGTCGCAGCTCGAAAAGCCAAGAGCCTGTCCATTTCCCTCACTGGCTCTGCAGGCACACGCCCACAGTAGGGGTCCAGCTGCCCAGAGGAAGGTGGCCATGAGCAAAAGGAGGAGTAGGAAACACGTGTGGCCCAAGGCTGTAGTGTGAGTGTGAGTGTGTGCATGCACACTTATGTCTCACCCGCCCCTCTGGGCGTGCAATTCTTCCTAATTGCTCCAGTGCCCAGCAGAGTGCTGTCAGTGTTGGTCGGGGCATTAAGGAAGCCCCCAGCCAGGAGATCCGGCCAGGGCTGGGGCGCCAGCCCTGACTCACCGTGCAATTCTAAGACAGTCAGTCTCCTTTCTGGCCAGTTTCCTAGGCTGCAAAATTAGGCAGGTAGACCCTATGTTCTGCAAGGTCCCTCTAGGGTACATAATTCATCTAAACACAGCATAGGAACTGTGACTCATCCTGAATATCCCCCCACCCCCCCCAGCCTCTGGCTCTGTGCTGGCAATTGAGAATTCAATAAATATTTAGCTGATTGATGTAAGCAAGGCAGAAAAGTCACTGAAAGGGACGTTAAGCTTCCAAGAAACACTGGAATCGTCCGTGGTATCTCTCTCTTGTGAATTCTGTCAGAGGGCAGAAAGCATAAATAAAGTAGGCAGCCAATTTTTTTTTCTCTTTAAAGTCAAAGACCCATAAATCATGCATGTGCAAATTCATTTCATAATTAACATCGCTGGGTATATGTCTGTGAAAGTTGTGCTTCAGCTGGGTGAGATGTTCTGCTAATTAAAGGCTTATTTTGTGATGGGAATCATTTTGTGGAAGCTACTTCACAAGCACAAGTTTAGATTTTTTTTTTTTTAATGACCCGTAGGCGCTGCAAAGTGAGTCAACTGATGGCGCCGAGCCGCTCACGGCTTATTAGGCAGTAACGCCACGTGCGCGCCAGAGCCTCCGTTCTCAAATGCAGCCAGTGGCGGGCGTGTTCTCAGAGTCACAAAGAACACACACACACACAGAGCCTCAGAGCAGGGAGGGAACCCAGCAGGCATCTGAGGGAACCGAGGCCCAGAGGCGGAAAGGGGTCTGCCCAGGACCTCCTGGCACACTGGCAGAACCCAGTTTGAGAACCCCATTTCTCACCCATCCCGACACCTCCATCGGCTCTCCCTCACCCCCACACTGCACACGCCCACGTGCCCCTGGCTGTCTTAGGAGCTCTGGATTCATTGGTGTGCTTGCCTCCTCTCGATGCAGGAGCGCTCACCGCTTTGCTGAGCACCCACTGGAAGCAAGAAAATTGGAAAGAGACAGCTGAGATGGAGTCTTAACTATTTTAATAATGTTCGGTACCATGGCTGTTGCTGGGAGATTAGCAGGGAAATGTAACGGTGCGTAATTTTTCCTAACAATTCCATTAACAAAATCAAGTGGGCAGATGGAGGTGGGAGTGGGGGGATGGAGAGTTTTCTAGAGGCTTCCTTGGGAAGGAATTTCTATGCTCAGGACCTGAGCAAAAGCTCTGGGGTATGAATTCCAGATTCGCTCCAGCCTTTTCTCATCTTTCTTACCCCTGCCTATCATCCATGTGGGGTAGGTAAGGCAGGGTAAAGAGAACAGGGAGACTGGGTTCAAATCTCCATCCTGATACTTTCTCACTGTTTGGCCTTAGGTAAGTGGCTTAACCTCTCTGGGCATCAGCTTCCTTACCTGGGACTGGGGATAACTATTCAGTGCTATTTCTAGGATCAGAGATGATGAGCAGAGCGTGTCATTGGTTAACTCTCCAAATGTTAACTCCCCGGGCCCACACAGATCTGTACCATCCACCTTTCACACTCCAGTTTCTACATCTGGAGCATTCTCTCTGTGTGCCAGGCCAGGGCTGGGTGCAAAGACAATGCCAAAGAGGGCAAGACATGGTCCCTGCCCTCCAGATGCTTACAGGGAGGCTGACATTTACATCCACTCTTCTCCAGCCTGGCAACAGATTTAAGATGCTACAGAGTGTCTCCCAGCCAGTATCACACAGAGATATCTCAAAAATCCTGGGAGAAAGGGGCTATCATGCCCATTTTACAGATGAGAAAACTGAGGTGCAGACAGGTTGTGACTTGCCTTAGGCCACGCAGCTAGTCAGTAGCAGAGTTTAAAATGAGCCCAAATATCCAGATTTGAAATCCCAAATTCTTTCTCCAATACCCCTTACCTATGTCTGTGTTACCCAGTTTCACTTACTATTTTCCAATTTTCTATTTCGTTTAGTCTTGCACTGTCAATTAGACTGTAAGCTCATTGAGGACAGACATTTGTTACACCTCTCTCCATCTTCCATGGGACTTGGCACACAGTGGGTGCTCAGGTAAGACTTATGGAATCAAATCACAGAGACCCTGAGAGATATCATTTCTTTAATAAATCCAGACTCTCTCTGAGTTATCCCTCTCCCATCCTCCAGTCTATACACACACACACACGCACACACAGCTTGCAAAATCTAATAACAACCAGTTTAAAAACATACTAAAAACAGAAAATTTATGTAGCATGACCCAAATTGAATTATACATTACAGCACTATAATTGATTTTTTAGAAGAGAGATTAAATTTATTTTATGCCTCACTAACTAACAGCTAGATTTACCTAATTGCTTGGAGTGCAGAGTTAGTATGATTCATTAAACTCCATACATGCTTGGGTACACTGTGCACTGAGTACAGCTTCCGCTCGCAGCAATTAACAAGGAGAAACCCGAGGCCGCACCAGTAATTGACGAGAACAATTCAGCCTGAAGTTTGCTCTGGGTGTTTTATGAAGTTCTTTGAGCAAAATGCAGATACTGCGCATCCTGGCAGAGCAATTCCTACAAATCAAAGGCAACTAATTCTCTCTCTCTCTCTTTTTCTCTCTCACTCTCATTCTCACTCTCAAGTCTACTGTGATTGGGAGGGGAGGAAGAAAAGAAAAGAGGAGAAAAGGCAAACTGTAAGCCTTATCTAGGTTTAATTACATCAATCACAACAGTTTTTTAAAAAATCTCGCCAGCATCTGACAGCACGCAGGCAAAGTCAGCCAGCCTAACAAAGAATGAGTTTGGGTGGAATCAGGGAGCATTCAGTAATTATATACACATTATCAAAAAGGTAGCAATTTAGGAAAATGGAAAAAAATATGCTAATTTTTGATAGCAAGAGAAAATTAGAACTCTCTGAACCATTTATTTTTTAATTATTATTAATAATAAAGAACATTGAAAGTGGCATACATTGGAGAAATAAGTGTGACTCCCTTTCTCGGTGCTGTCTGGATGTGTGTATGGGTTCTGCAGACGTCACACGCGCACCATGTCCTCCTCATTCCAAAGCACACTTGGATTTTTCACTCTCACTCCCAGGGCCAGGGAGATGAACGTTTTGACTGGTCTCTCTATAAAATGGATGAAATTGCTCTACCCACATCATGCTTTAAGTCGTAGGCTTTTGCAGTTGTGGGAACAGAGGAAGAAATGCTCTCACATCCCCTAACCACATCTCTAGAGCCCCCGAGCCTGTATTCTGGAGTTGGAGCAATTTGCTTTGCTGTGAGAGAGGCATTTAAATATTTAAAAATCTCAGCCACGGCTTTTATCTTCTAGGAATGAACATTATAACTGGAGAGGCATGATGTCCTAGACGTTAGTTATGCTGCCATGAGACTACAGCTTCCCTTTCTCCAGAATCCTCCCAAGATACACAAGTGGGCATCTTGCGGCCCCGGGTAAAGTTGACCCCCGCTGGGCCAATCACATTCTCTCCTTTGGGGATCTGAAACCGAATGAGAGCCACAGAGATTGAGGGTTGTCTGGAGTCCAGGCACATTGGGAACAGCACTCCTGAGAGATGTTCCACGACTCCATCTTCTGAGATCTCCAAGGCTCCTGAGGCCCAGAGGATCTGCGCATCCTCAATTCTCTGGATGCCCCCAGGTCCTCCCCCCAAACCCTCCTTTTGTCTAAAGTTACCCAGAGTCAGTTTCCATTATTTGTACCAAAGATCTTTAACTGACAACCAAGGCAACAGAAACATAACCGCACAGGCAGAGAAGAAGGCTAGCTGGTACTGCAGGTCCTCCTGCTTGTGCCATCCCTGCTCGAGGAGTTAGGAAGTGGGCATGTTTGGAGCCGAGCAGGCCCTCAGAGAGTCTCCACTCCACAGCTGTGCTGGCTGGCTTCCCAGGACCAGCCTCCGTGAGAACATGGTGGCCCTGCGCCAGCCAGGGCAGTGACAGCATCCACCCGTAACCTCATCTGCTTCTGGTGAGCTTCAAAGCATTCTGCTGCTGCACACATCTCACCTTTGAAAACCACGTCATTTACAGCCTGGAAAACTGAGCACAGAGGAGTTTTAAGGGAGTTCTTCAAGGTTACAGATGCTGAAGTAAGACTTGAACCTGGGGCCGGCCCCGTGGCTGAGTGGTTAAGTTTGCATGCTCCGCTTCGGTGACCCAGGGTTTGCCGGTTTGGATCCTGGGCGCAGACATGGCAGTGTTCATCAGGCCATGCTGAGGCAGCGTCCCACATAGCATAACCAGAGGCGCTCACACCTAGGATATACAACTATGTACTGGGGGGCTTTGGGTAGAAGAAAGGAAAAAAAAAAGAAAAAGAAGATTGGCAACAGATGTTAGCTCTGGTGCCAATCTTTAAAAAAAAAAAAGTTTTTTTAAAAAGGATTTGAACCCCTGTCTCCAGACATCAACGCCATCTCCTGTCTTGTTTCTACTGCATCATGATGCATCCCAGAAAATCCTAGTGTGGTCCCCACTCTAGTACCACTCAGACACACTCTCACACCGGCCACCCTCCACAGGATGCCTGTGTGAGCAAGTGGGCAGAGTCCATCTTGCTCATCTCTTGCTTTCCAGGGGCAAGAACTCAGGAGCCCCCTCATGTCCACAGTGCGCCCCGAGTATCAGGGGCTCAAGGACGGCTCTTCAAGTGCCTGCAAAAGACATTTCCCAGGAAAGCCTCCATTGACCAGTTTAGGGCTTTCCTCTCAGTAAAGGCAGGAGCAAGGGGGGGGGGGGGGGGGGGGGGGGCCCCTGGCCCCTCTCCTCATGCAGGCCCAGAGCCCAGCAGAGTCCAGGCTGGAGGCACCAAGCGGGGGCCCCTAGATCTGCTCCCACAAGATATTCGGCCACAGCATGGTCTGTGCTAGAAGGCACAGGGCCTTGCAGGGTAGCCTCTCAGCCTTATTTGACAGATGGGGAAACTGAGGCTCAAAGCCAAGTGATTGTCCTGGGCCAGAGACCTAGAAAGCAGCAGAAGCGGGATTTGCATCTGGGTCCATCTGACTAGAAGGAAACTCAGATGCTTTCCTCTGTGATGACCGTGGGATAATCCCCCGGGAAGCTGGTGTCCTGGAAGTCTGGCTGCAGTCGACTCCATGACGCAGGCCCTCATGAAGCTTCTCCAGGTTTAAGTCCTGTGTCTGAGGAGTACGTGAGGAAGATCCAGCCCTGCCCTCAAAGAGCCTCTAGTCTAAGAGAGAAAACACGCTCAGTGACCTGGGGGTCTTTCCACCCCTGCTTCCTCCCTGCTAACCGCCCTCCCACACAAGTCCTCAGTGACCACCAGCCCCACCTCACCTGGGAGCTGCCTCCTGGAGATGTTCTCAGAGAGGGGACTTGTATCCCTGGAATTGTGTGTAAAGAGGGGGCTCCCAAGGGAAGATAAATCTCCCCAAGCCTGATTCATCCATTCATTCAGTATCATTTGTGGACCCCAAGTTGTCACGTGTGCTAAATGCCAGGGAAGTCAAGTCACAGTCCCTCAACCCCTGCCCCTGTAGACGTCCGGGGGAACTTGAACCGGTTGGTGAGCATCTTGAAGGCCAATGCCGAGGAGTAGATAAAGCAGCACAGGAAATGCCCTGTGTTGGAAGCTGGAGACCCCATCTGGCGCCCTCTTTGTCATTGTCTCTTGGTACATCTGCAAACAGAACGGCAGAAGGAGCTAAGAACTGGGTCTAACTCAGAAACTGTTCAGATGTGCAGACTTCCTGCCTTGGACAACAGAGAACGGTTGAAGGCTTTCGAGAGGAGGAGGTATTCCTTAAAGATCCTCCTCAGGGGAGGGCGAGCCTACAGTTCCCCTGAGATGCACTATGTGGCCTTGCGGCTACTAAGCTGACCCCATTTCCCCCTTTCTTCCTCCCTCCCAGGTGACCCAGGTCCAGGGCTAAGGATGGGTTGTTGGTCCCTGTCAGGGTAGAAGGAAAGCTGGATGAGCACATTCCTGCACCGCCTTAGCATCAGGTGTGCACAGAGCTCACTGTTTCTTGGCCTCCCAGCATGACCCTCCTCCTCGGCCCTTTGATTAAAGAGTGCATGCTTCATGAGGCTCAGTCCTTTTCCCCTCGGAGCCTGACCCGTCCCACACACCGCCCCCTACAGCTCATGTTCCATGTTGGCCTGGGGGGTGGTGCAGAAAGGCTCGGCAGGGGTCTCCCTTGGCTTCCTGAGACATCCTGCCCCGCCCCACGGCCCTGCCTCCCCACTGTCCCTTGATGCCCAAATTGCAGCCAGGCTGGCCACAGACAACCAGCTGGATCAGACGGCCCGCTGAATCCTGGCAAAGGTCCAGCACTGGATCCTGTCTGTCTAGGCTTATGTGACCCTGGGAAAGTCATTTCACTTCCCTGAGCTGCAAGCTTGGGCACAAGGAGGATAGAAATGATGATTTCACAGGGCTTTCATGAAGATTAAACGACACATGTGCTTCACATGCCTGAATTATTAGCTATTTGTAATATTAGCAGTCCTTTTTTCCACAACCCTCATTCTCACCCCAGAAAGGTTCTAGAGAGCTTGTCAATATACTTACTAATCAGCAATGTGAGCCTGTTAGTTTAGCATCTTCAGAGGGTCAGAGTTCTCTCCACACCCCAGTCATCTATGCCGGAAGGACGTGAAGCTCGCTGTCCACCGTCACTGTCCAAGTCTTATCAGGGAGAAGCAGAGCTCTCATCGCCGAGGGCGCGGCCAACAGAATCAGTGCTTCAGCCCCAGAAACCAGAGTTTTCTTGTTCCTTCTGAAAGACCAGCAGAATTCTGATCTTTAACGTAATTGACCCAATTCTTGGTTAGAGTGGTATCCTTCAAGCCAGCCCGGGTGTCTCTCCGCCTTCCTCAGAAGATTGGAGGGCTTTCTCCCGGACACCCTGGTCCTCCAGGAGCTCCCAGCCTAGCCAAAAGTTTCTTTAGTTCACTCCACTGGAACCCTGAAGCCCATGGTGCTGTTGAAGCACAGGCAAACCTTCTGGGGAAAACTGTAGAGAACACAAGCTTTTGTCCTTCGGACAGAAAGAACATTCTGGAAGTTTTTCAGTTCCCACCTGGTATGAACATTAGCTGTGATCCAGACTAAAACATCAGAGAAGCAGACAGGAGCAGGCAGAGCGGGCAGATGACATAGTGACACGGTTCGTCTGTGTGGAACTGCACGGTTCTTAGGACACTTTTACCCTTCATTTCATCCCAGAATAACCCCGTGGGCAGGTGAGGAACCTCGCCCAAGGCCACCTGTACTAGCCAGGGGCTCAGGAGTTCCGGTGCTGACCTCCACGCGCTGCCCCTACAGTGATGCGGTGTTCGGATAGTGTGGGGCCGAACACAGCAGGCGAAGGGACCTCAAAGGCAGGGGCACTGACTCGGAGTTTCAATGAGAAATCACCGGAACATCAAGGCCTTTGTAGCGCAGCACACCTGGAAAGCCTCACTGAATGGGAGCTTTTCTATGGAAAATCAAACCCGGCTCCCGGCACGTTAACATCGCCAGCACAAAGATTCGCTGGCGCCACAAACAAACCTGAATCACTGGTGAATGGGGGAAATTTCAGGCATCAAATCCGTGTTTCCTGCTCACAGGCTTGGCATAATTGAAATCCATTTGCTCTCAAAGAGGAGAGAGCTAAGAGTTGAAGTAACATTTAAAGAAAGTCTCAGGAATCTCTTTATTTTGTCCCTCTGTCCTCGGCAGCGCCATGGCAATAAAGATATCTAAATGGGCCCTATTTATATACTTCTAAAGGCAGTTCCTCTATTCGGCAGAAACTCCAGTCCAGTAAGTAACGGTTTGGGGGGACTTTGTGGAGGTCTTTGATGGCTGCACGGAAACTTGGGGGCGTCTTTTGATAGGGAACACAGGGAGGGGGCGAGAAGGGAGTAGCTATGAAAGGGGTTTTATTGAACTTTTGCTGGCTAATGAGTGCATTTAATGGGAACAGTGCTGGATGTCAATGCCACATAATGATAATTTAATCTCTTTGGCTAGAATCGTGTGGCTTTCCAGGAGGAAAGAAAGAAGGACCTGCATGAGCAGTTAATCACTCTGTCTTTAGCCAAACTTCATTTAAAATTTCACTGTGTTCTCTAAACTGTGCCAAGGGACAGCGTCATGTGTTTCCGTGAATCACTTGTCACCAAATCTAAAACAAGCAGGAGACCCAGCCTTTTTTCCTTTTATCTTGAGATTCTGTATTCCAGATGACGTGATTTGGGGGCATGGTGGGCCCTGATCGCATAGTGATGGTGGTAACTGACACACCTGGTCCCATTTGAAGCAGTCCTAGGATGCGGAGACGATGCTTAGCTCCACTTATAGATGGGGAAACTGAGGCCCAGAGAGATTAGGAGACTCGCCCGAAGTGGCCATAGTGGTAGAGTGGGGCTCTAAACTCTGTTCCTGACTCCACAGTCAATCCTCTTCACCAACAAGCCCAGATGTCGGATCCCCAGAGGAGACGAGGTGGTCTGCCTCCATCCTTCCCGAGGACGCGCCCTGGTCAGCAGTGCTCTGGGCGGGCCTGGGAGGCTGCTGGCGGGGAGCCACCGCTCTCGAACCCTCACTTACAGCGCCACGGGCAATCCTCTCGGCCTCAGGGCAGGCTCACGACTGACCCATTCTACATTCGGGAAAGCTGAGATCCAGAGCGGTGAAGTAAGATTTGTTGAGTCACAGAGGAAAACAGTCCACACAGCTGGTCCGTGTTAGTACAAGATCTGCGGCCATAGATTCCAACACCCCTGCTCGTTCCCTCCCACCGCACGGACTCTGGAGGAAAAGCAACTATTTTTATTATCTCCATTTGACAGATGGTGAAACAGGAGCCCAGCAGGTGAAGAGGCCCACTCTAGGGTTCGGAGATAATGGATGTTTAACCAGTGTGAAGCTTTATAAATGGACGCAGCACAAACGAGCACTGGTTGACCACAGGTATAATCACACACACACACACACACATTTACACACCCCTCCAGGAATTAATGATATAACTTTAAAAAGAACGAACATGTGGTGATGGTGCATTTTTTTTCTGCTTTTTTCTTACTCCTTCCGCTCTTTCTCTCTTTCAACCAAGGCTCAGAGACAGTAAATAACTTGCTTTTCAGCGCTTGTGCTGGGATTTGAGCCCAAGCTGGTCCAGCCCTGCCTGTAATGCCATCTCCCAAGCCTGAGTCCATTCGTGATCTATTTTATCCCCTCACCATGAGGTCTGCGAGCTTTTTCCATCCCTGCAGTAGCTTCCCATCTCTGTCATAATTGGCGTTCCCGGCCCTTGCTGGCCAACCCGACCTCATTCTCTCGAAGATGGAGCCCAACTTTCCACCCAGAAGAAATTCCCCAAATGGAATTTTAAATTGATTTGAAAACCAGATTCCCCACAGGGAACCATTAGTGTTATACTCTGTCTGGTTCCTCTCATGAGCTAAGTGTTACTTAAGATTTGCACTCCTATCCCAGTCTGTTTTTATTGAGGACATTCTCCAGCTGAAGAATTTCAAAGGGAAGCCAGCCACGTAGCCAGGGACCCCTTGAACCTGTGGCTTGGCGCTGCCTTCCCTCCGGCCAGCACTCTGGCCAGCACTCAGAGCAAAGTTGGCCCCTGCAGTGGACACTTCCTGTGAGGGTTGGAGGAGGTGAGGGGGATGACAGGGAGTGGGAGACTGAGGGAGAGAGAGAAAGACCGACGCACACCCTCCTGCCCTTGGCACAGAAGCCTAATGATCTCCACGAGGTGTCACCTCTCTCAGGCCTAGAGGTCGAGGGGTCTAGCACCAGGGTCTGTGGCCCGCCGGCACACTACACCAGCCATGTCCACTCTGCTCCGGGCGCGGCATGTCTGTCTTCACAACAACCCTGCTCTGCAGCCTTTGGCAAAGGTTGAGGGAAGGGAGAAGGGAGACCAGCCCCATCTTTTCCGGGATGGAAGCACCCGTTCCAAAAGTAAAAGGGTCAACAGGCTTTCCCTCTCACAAGAAGATTAAAAATATATATATCGGGAAATTAAGCCAGACGATGCGAAGGTCTTGGAGAGCCCTCCAAAACATTTGCTTGTTCTAGTGGATGGAAAATAAGGGAGTGTTGACAGAGACACCCAAGACGACACTTAACAGGCTCATTGTAATCTCAGCAAAGCAGGGGAGATTTCTGGGCAAAGAGGCAGGGGTTGACAGACACAGAGAACCTGCTTCAGGGCTGCCTGAACCTGCCTCCATCTGTCCTGTGGTTTGGAAGGTGGGCGGGGGAGGGCTCGCTTCCCAGGGCCTGTATAGAACCAGGGCCTTGGCCTTGCTTCCCAACTCCCCCTCCCCCACCCTCTACAAAATTCCAGGAAGTGAAAATAGTTTCCCACTGAAAGCTAACAGGTTTTCTGCTGTCCAGGGCCCTCTTAGGATTCGCCCCATCCCACTTCCCAGAATTGGTCCTCAGCCCTCTGCCTCCCGTGGGCCTGCCTCTCCCTCAAGAGCCAGCTCCCTGCCCCCACTCTCCTCCATCAGGAAGCCCCCGGACTGCTTTGGTCCCATGTGGTCTTCCTTCCTCTGCACACTCCCAGCTTAGCAGGTCACTCTGGAAATGCTCCTGGGATCTGAAGCCTTGTTACTGTGACTCCTTCACAAGACTGTAGACTATTGAAGACAGAGCCAAAGTCCGCAGACGCCAAGATCGGGGCTCCAACAGTGGAGGGAGTCCAAGTCCATTTAAACCCCCAAATTAGTCCAAGTAACTCTGTTGGCAGTACATTTGAGTTATCCAGACACTTCCAAAATTATGCTCTCCCATAACCTGCATGGTGACCCTCTGGTATTATGTTTCCCATTTTATAGATGAGGAAACTAAGACTTGGAGAGTCAAGACTTGCTCACAGTTCTAGGTGAGGAAGTAATGGATCTGGGCCTCCAACCCAGGCTGCTTGCAAACATCAGTGTCTTCTCCATCAGCGACCTCTACCCCCACCATCCACACACACCCTGGCTGGGTTCAGATGGAGTGCATAGTACTCAGCACTTCCTCTGTGGCCCACTCTGGAGGAATGGGAGCTCTGTCCCAGGAGCAAAGATGGAGGCAGTTATGAGCAGTTCTCTGGGACAGGGAGCCAGAACCCCAGTAAACCTCGTCCTGGCCAGACGCTCGGGTGGAGCAGCTAGTTATGGAGCCACGCCTGCATCCCTCTTGGTCCCCTGCCGAGTTCTGGATACCTTTGGGCTCTTGCTTCAGTCTAACACTATTTCCAGAAAGAACTGTCTGAAGACTCCTAAAACAGCAATAAAACCCTCTGACTTTTATATTTCCACATGCCCCGATGGGCTGTCATGGGGATCCCAGCATCCCAGCCTCAGGCCAAGTCACAAAAAACCAAGTCATTCTCACCCTGGAAGGCCTGGCTTTCCTTGGAGGTGGCCCGTGTCCCTGCCCGGAGGCTCCTCCTCACTGGCCTGCCAGGCTGTCTGGCCTTGATGTGCAGAGGACAAGCATGGGTTTTGGAGGCATCCCCTGGACAGACACAGACAGGGCACCTATTATGTGCCAGGAATGGTGTCTGGGGACACAGCAAAGGGAAAGACATTGAAATGGGGAGGGGGGTGCGGGAGACCAAGTCACCTTGTTTGATTACAGTCAAATGAGGATGCACAGTGCTGCAGGAGCATGAGGAAGGGGAGCTGTCAGTCTGGGAGACCTGGAAGGCTTCTTAGTGGAGATGATGCATGAGTGGAAAAGACCAGAGAGCTGAATATGCAAATGGTTGAAGGCCAGAGAGAATGTATTAGTCAGGGTTCTCCAGAGAAACAGAACCAATAGGATGGATGGACGGATAGATAGATAGACGTAAAAAGAGATTTATTCTACTAATTGACTTACATGGTTAAGGAGGCTGAGAAGTTCCACAGTTTGCTGTCTGCAAGCTGGGGACCCAGGAGAGCTGGTGGGGTCATTCAGTCCGAGTCCAAAGGCCTGGGAATCAGGGGGCCAATGGTGTCAGTCCCAGTCCAAGTGCAAAGGCCTGAGAACCAGGAGTGCCAATGTCCAAGGCAGGGGGTGGATGTCTCAACTCAAGCGGAGAATGAACCCGCCCTTCCTCTGCTTTTATGCTCTGTTCAGGTCCTCAGTGGATTAGGTGATGCCCACTGCATTAGTGGGGGCATCTCCTATACTCTGTCTACTGATTCAAAGCTAATCTCTTCCAGAGACACCCTCACAGACACACCCAGAGAGAACGTTTGACCAGTATCTGGGCATCCCTTTGCCTGGTCAAGTTGAGACATAAACTAACGACGGCACAGAGCATGGTCGGGGGGTCGAAAACACTTCTGGGTGCTCTTAACTGCCACCCTACGCAAACTCTTTAGAGAGCTCTACACCTTCCTGGAAAGCAGCAAGCTGCCCTGTGTGTCAGGAGCCCTGTCTAGGGGAGTGTTTTCCAGAACACCCAAAGAACTCTGGAGTTCTCTGAGCTCAGATTTGTGGAAGGCCATAAAGATGCAGACTTCCTTGCAGGGATCTCTGCCAGTGATGAGCCACTGGGTCTCACAATGCAGGCACCGTCAGCTTCCTCAGCCCAGTCTGCTTCCTGATGTGGCTTGAAGCCACAGCAAAGGCTTTCCAGAACCTTTCCAAGGATGGAAAAGGACTCCACCTGACAAAAATGGTGTGGATAAACCTGGTCATGTACAAGTGAAGCAAGGAGGAGAGCAGACCTCAGAGTCCAGGACAAGCTCCCAGCGGTCACACTAGAATCTGACTCTCATTCCAGCGTGCTGTGCTGCTCCATGGCTGTGATGCACGGAAACCTGCCCTGCCTGAAACATAGTCAGGGCCACCTTTGAGGAGCCTGGGCCCGGCGCTCAGCAGGGTCAGGCTCTGGTAAGCCAGGGGTCACAGAGCAGTTCATCTGAGCACTTTGGGCACCAGCCCAGAATCCCCTGGAAAATGAAGCAGGAGATGTGTCACTGTGGGATAGAAGGGAGAAGCGGCAGCTCAGTGTCCTCCCGCCCGTCCAGTCCACTTCTTGGAAAAGGTGGAATGAGTCAGTCTGCCCAGCACAGGGTGCCATGGGTGGCACGGGAGCAGTCCGCTGGGTGTTTGCTGAATCATCAGACACTCCAATGTCTCAATCCTGACTGTTTCACAGCCAAATGGCAACATAAAAAAAATAAAACACTTCTGCGTGGCTGGAGCACAGGACAGTGTGTGTCTATGTGGGGAGGGGGTGGTAAACCAAGAGCTGAAGACAGACCCAAGGAGACCCAAGTTAAAACCAGGCTCCCAGAGGTCCCCGCCCCGTGACCTGACTGAGCTCCTTCACTCTGAGGGTCAGCTCGCCCATCTCAACAGTAGTTCCCACCTCACAGGCTGGAGTGGGGATCCACATGACCATGTGCTAAGGGTCTACACAGTGCCAGGCACACAGCAGGATGGCCCTTCCCCACACCTGCCCCTCCCGTGTCCTGCTCGGGGCCAGGCACAGACCCCACCCGCAGGGTCAGTCTGGTCTGCACCTGACGTGAATCATGCGGGTGCAGCAGGAAGGCCAGAATCTATCCTGCCCGGAGTCTGTGGTGAGTCCTGGGTGCCTCTGTCCCTCCCTTGCCACCGTCCCAGTCCTGCCCTATGTCCCATCTGTGTTTGGGCCTGGGCGCACCCTCTGCTTCCTGACAGCCCCAGAGCTCCCGCCAAGACTTAGCCCTTCCCTGGACCCCAGGGGCTTCACTGGAGCCCTGCCCCCTGCCTAGCTCTCAGCCGCCCGGGGTTATCCAGAATTGCTTTCACTGCCCCAAATATCTATGAGAAAGAAGAGGCGAAAATACTAGAAAATGACCTCGGAGGAGGGACCAGTGGCACAATGTGCCGGGCCTGTCTGGGGTCTAGGTTTGGGTAGCCAGCCGTCTCTTCTATGCTCCCCATTTCCAGCCACAAAGTGGAACAGAAAGAATTCCTAGTGGGGGTGTCCCTGAGGCTCCCCATATGCTGTAGACAACAAAGGACTCCCAGGCGTGGCCCCTGGGCTGTGATCAGAGTGATTTGGGGGGACTGAAAGCAAGTTCTTCTTACTCCCAAAGTTACCCATGAGCAGGTAAATGGAGATTTTGCCAACAGGACTCAGATGGTCCCCTTCTCGAGGTTTTAGCTCAGCTCATAGCACTGCCGACCCTCACCCACAGCCCCGTCTCAGCACGTCTCTCGTCATCACTCTTCACGTCCAGCATTTCAATTTGTCTGCCCCCGATGTTGTCCCTTCCTGCCACCCCCAAAGCCACTGCTCTCGTCCCTGGCTTCCACCTTTCTCCCTGGACCCTCGCCCCCTAGCCAGCCTCTTCTCTTCTCTCTCTCCAGCCTTGGAAGTGTCCTCCATGGTGAAGCCAAGGTCATGCCGACAGCCTAACGGGAGAGCTGGGCTTTTGAGAACACAAGTCCAGGTCCCACAGCTGAAGACCTTCAGGCTAGTACAGGGAATGCCAAGCAGCTAGTGTTGGCTGGAGCACAGGACTTTGCAGCGTAAATTAGGGAACCCGCAGTTTAGAACCCAACTGCCCAAGGCCTTGGTGCCAAGCTGTGGAATGCCGTCCTGCATGTCTGACCATTGGCTGTGACCCTGCTTCCTGGAGTCCTGGGCTTCTGCAGAATGCCTGGTCTGCTGCAGTGTTATGGGCCCCACCCCCCACTGCATTGCAAAGCTCTGCTCCATCTGTGCTCCATGTGGTAGGCAGGGCACATGGAGACGACACGTGAGTAAAAGGCACATTTGAAAGTTGTCTAAGGCGCATGAGAGAGCAGTTGAAGGATTCTGAGCAGGCGAGGAGGCTGCAATGCGCTGATTTGGGGAACGGGGTATAAGAGGATTAGAGAGACCAGGCCATGGTTAGGACTCTATTGTGATAGAACACACGAGAGCTGACCCGGTTCCCAGCCAGGCTGGGTGTGGGGCTGTAGAGAAGTGAAGAGGTGGACCCCACACTCCGTAGGTGGAACAAAGATCTGATGCTTGGCAACGGTTGGGGTGCAGGTCGCATCTCCCTGTTCTGTTCCTTGAGGGTAGGAAGTGTAGGCCAAGCTCTCCCTTGTGGTGTCTGCCGCGGTCAGCGCCTCGCAAGGCATAGGCGCTTTCCAAGCACCTGCTGGGGGAACCGACAAGAGCCCGGGTCCTGCAATCTCCAAATACAAGTTCTGCAGACACTGAGAGAGCCCTGCCCCGCGCAGAGGCCGCATCGGGGCCGGGTGAGGACATAGACTCTGCACCGGGGCTCAGCCTCTCTGCCTGCTGGTCGCACAACCCTGGGCAAGCAACGTAACCTCAGGTCAGCTCAATTTCTTCCTCTGCAAAGTGGGAATAGCAAGAGTACTTCACAGAGCTGTTGTGAGGATGGGTTTTGGTCTGCACGTCTGTGTCCTCCCCTACTTCATGGGTTGAAGCCCTAACCTTCAGTGTGCTGGTGTTTGGAGGAGGGACCTTTAGGAGACAATAGGTTTAGATGCTATCCCGGGGTGGCGGGGGGCCTGTGATGGGGTTAGTGCCCTTACAGGAGAGACTCCAGAACTCTCCCTCCCTCTTTGCATCCCCCCTCTCTCACCCTGCCATGTGAGGACACAGCAGGAAGGCAGCTGTCTGCAAGGCAGGAAAAGAGCTCTCACCAGGTACCACATCAGCTGGCACCCTAATCTTGAACTTCCAGCCTCTAGAGCTGCGAGAAATAAACTGCTGTTGTTTAAGTGCCCCTGTCTGTGGTATCGTGTTACAGCAGCCCGAGCTAAGTCAGACTGTGTACACACATAGACGCACTGAGAACAGTGCCTGGCAGCGCAGGTATGTCAAGAACTTAATACAGGGCAGCGGTTGTTGGGAAAGAGAATACGGCGCGGAGCCCGCAGCCGGGCTGCCTGGGTGCAAACCCAGCACTGCCGCTTGAGCTATGAGTCCAGCAGCAAACTTCTTAACCTCTCTGTGTCTTAGTTTGGTGACCTGACAGAGGAGGGTGATAGAATTCTACCTGTTTCCAAAAGTAATGCTCAGTTGCTATATGCAACAGTGGAGCTGTACTTATGGATGAAACATTGAAGTCTTTGCGTACCGGCTGGTAACGGCCAGCAGCTCTCTCCCTGAGGGCCACCCAGGCCCCGCCCAGATGTCCCACACAACCCAGCAACTGAAGAGTTCATACCTAGCACAAAGGGTCTGCTCTTCTCACTGGGGTCATTGTTGAATTAAAGAGTTGGAAAAGTGCTTTGAGAGAGGACGTCATCCTTATTGGAGTACAATATGCTTTTATTCATTCAACGAATATTTACTGACTGCCTCCAGATGTCACAGATGTCAGGATCTGGGGATCTAAAGAGAAATAAGACCTAGTCCCTGCCCTCAGGAGACTCACAATGTGGTGGGAAAGAATCATCAGAAAGCGGGAGGCTGTGTACGGGATGCCAGGGTCTGGGGGTTCTAACACTGTGATTGAGACCGTGGATAAGGGGTGACACCCTTTTATTCAGCAGTGGTCTCCCTACTTTATACTTCCCCTCCCTAAGTAAGGTTACCTGATTTAGCAAATAAAAATACAGACACTCAGTTAAATGTGAATTGTAGATAAACAGTGGAGAATTTTTTAGTGTAAGTATGTCCCAAAATATTGCATGGGATATACTTACACTAAAAAAAAAAATTTCCTCGTTTATCTGAAATTCACATTTAAGTGATGTGCTGTATTTTATCTGGCAACCACATTTCCACATCAGTTATAAACAGAGTCCCTTAAACTGTCAAACAGAACCCTTTGATTTGTGTCTGAAAGACCATCTCAGATAAAGGTTTGTTTCCTGGAGAGAACAAGACGCGGAGGAGGACACAGCAGGGAGGGAAGTGAGAGTGGAGGGGCCGAGAAGGAGGTGGGCAGAAAATGCAGGTGCCCAGGAAGGGCGGGCGGGAAGGGGAAGGAAGGGAGAGACGGCAGGCAGAGCTGAGGGCTTCCCCCTCTGCAGCTGCTTCTCCCTCCAGCCGCTGCCTCCCCTCGCAATGTGCCGGCGAGGCGCGGGCACGTCCTGGGAACCTGAGTGTGCGCTCTGAAATGTCAGCAGACATAAACCTGGCTAATCCTCCACCATGGCCTGTCACATTAATATCCCTGAAATTCCAAGAGGATTAAAATAACCACGAGCATGACACCATTTGGAAGGCTGGGGGTTTCCTTGGAGGCGGTGCCCCATTGGCGAGCATACCTCTAATTGCTGCTTCATGTAAAGAGAGTGCTCTTTAATATCGCCACCAGCCCTGGCTGACAGATGTAGATGAGAGCTGTCAAAGTCATTAGTGTCCAGGCCGTGGTAAACCGAGGCTCCGGACGGGCTGTAAATGGGATTCTCGAGGGCCAATCAATCTTACCAAAGCCGCCAGCATTGCCTGTTGATCTGCAAGGTCCTGAGTGCCTACAGCTTCCCAGAAATGTGCTTGCATCTGTCAGAATTATAAGCAGCTGGCAGCTGACACAAAGGTCAAATTCACTGCTAGTGTGGAAATAGAATCTCCCGGGTACAAGAAATGCTACTTAGCAGTGTATCAATTGCAGGCGGGTCATTAAAGGATCAGTGTGTGTGAGTGTGAGTGTATGTGTGTGTGTGTGTGTGTCTGTGTTACAGAATCGTCTGCCTGGAACCCACTTCCTCTGTGGGTCCACACTGGTCACAAAAGCAGGTGCTCAGATGAATAAAATTAACTAACAATTAGTTCCCCGCAAAGTTTTTAGCACTATCATCCTAGGCAGTTTTCATTGCGCCATCTCACAGGTATTTGAGTGCCCAGCTGACTCGGGCGTTGTTCAGGGCACAGTGTAGAGACTTGGTTAAGACTTCTCTTATTTATGGGCTGTATGGCCTTGGACATGTTATTTACTGGCCTCTCTGAGCCTCAAGTTTGCTATCTTTAAAATAGGGATGATAATTTCTATTTTAGAGAGCGTTGAGAAGACTGGAGGAAATAAGGTCCCTCAGTGCTGAGACTGATCTTGCTCCCTGTGTGTCAGCCAGCAGTGGTGATGGTGACTTTTGTCGGATGGCCATCTGGGAGGACGTCAGAGGAGGTGAGGGAGCCAGGAAAGGACAGGCCCAGATCCAGAGTGGGTCAGTTACAGACAATTACAGACATCCCGTGAGGGGTGATTAAAGGTCTAGCTCCGTGGGGACCCAGCCTCCCTCGGAGCGGCAGGTCTGATTTGCGGGCGAGTTTCACAGCAAAGGCAGTTTCCAGGGTCTGTGGACGCTTGGCACTCCGTTTGACTAGGGCGGGTCCCCAGCCAAGAATGGGGCCCCAGGGAAGTGGGTCCCACCCCACTCGAGGAGAGGGGCAGGTGAGAGGCAGGTCCCAGAGCCTCCTGTGGCACCAGACTTGGGCTGGACAGAGACTTGGGGGAACCCAGGCTGTCTTCCGGACTTTGTTCTGGTCCATTTGCTCATTTGGAAGGCTCCTCAGATCTCCAACAACCTGCAACCCTGGTCTTGGAGTTTCTTCTCTGTAGGCGAATTGGGTCTGGGTTAAGGCAAACAGTTCTTGGATATGTTGGCTTATGAGAGTCCATCAGATGCCGCAGGCAAGGAGCCAATTTTCTGCATTGTGACAGAATTCCACCCAAATTCCAATTCACCGAAAAGTTGTCTGAATGAGGGTGCTTCTATAAGAGGCAGCAAGGGATTTATTCCATTCCAGCTGTTGCACATCCCTCCTCGTGATGATCCCGTGTGTCTGCACAGCACTTTACAGGCGAGGAAGTCCTGCCTCATCCTGGGGCTCTTTCAGGTCTCGCATCAGCACGTGGAGCCCGACTGTCCATAAAGAACACGAGCTCTGGAATTCCTCAGGGCTGGGGTTGCACCCTAGTCCACCGTCTGCTCACCTCCGTCGTCCATCACTTCTAAGGCCCACTTTTCACGCATTTTAACGTCTCTGAAATTAGAACGTGTCTTACAATCTGTAAGCCCTCGCAGTGATAATTGGCAGCTCTTTTTCTTTCTTTATTGTTTAAAAAATAATGGTGTGTCCCACAATCTGTGGAGTCTTGGCGTCGATGAAATAAGTGTCTGGCCTTTGGCAAGTTCCCTCTTCTCTGCGAGCCTATTTCCAACATCTGCGACTGGGGCTGACAGCACCTGGCAGGGCCATGGCGAAGACAACCAGAGGCCGCGGGGAAGGCGCCTGCGCGGGGCGGCCCTTGGGGCAGACCCCGGGGGCTGAGAGCTGTGACTGCTTTAGTGCAAAGCGAAGATGTTGCTTCATTTTGCAGATGAGGAAACTAAGCCCCAAGGGCAGGCTTGACTGAAGTCACACAGTCACAGGCAGGGATTCGGGGCTTTCAAGGGACTCTCATCGGCATCATCTCACCAGTGTTCACAACCACTGATCAGGAACAAGAGTGACTCATAGGCTGAGTACAGCCCAGGAGGCCAGGGTTCACAGGGGCCCGGGCTGCTCCTGGACCCTCCGCCGCTGGTGCAGAACCCACCAGCAGAGCCCAGAAGGCGACCACCAGTGCCAGCCCTATTTTACAGGAAATAACTGCCAAGGTGCCGTTTTATTTTAACTTTAACCCAGGATGTGGGTAAGGGGAAACCAAAGTCAGATAGTGTTTGATAACAATTCAACGAGATACGTGTGTGAAACCTTTTTTTAAAAAAAAAATATTATGGATTAGTTTTAACTGTATAATATCAGAATGAATTTCTTGGGCCACAAATTCAGATGCGGAGGGAAGGAGGAGCTTATTTCTCCCTTGATCCGCCATTCTGCTTTCAGCAGAACCTCCGTTTTAGTTGATTCAGGGTTTTCCCCTTCTCTGCCTCCAGAGGGGAGACATCATGTCAGGGCACCCTGGGGAGCACACTCGGTTCTCTGTGGTCGCCTGTCCATGCTGGCCTCTGCTGAGCTGGGCGTTACCCATCTGTCCTTGGTAACCACCCTCGCTTGTGCTTGTGCGCAACCCTCGGTGCTGCTGCCCTCAGGCTGTTCGTTTGTGTTGCCTCTGTTATCACATCCCTGCATCCCCAGGCATGTGGCCCTGTGGGTTGGCTGGCTCTCAGGGCCATCAGCAAAACCTTTTTGCTGCTCCGCATGTGACACTGGGGGCACGGGGGCTCATGATACAGGCAGTGCTCCTGGTCTGCTGGGCCCCCCTGAATGCTGGGGCTTCTCTAAGGAGCATTCAGCATCTCTAGCTTCTCTCAGAGAGTGGGGCACCTGTCACCTGTGCTCTCAGATCCCCCAAACTATTGTGTATTCTCTTGTCCCCTCGACCTCAGGGTGTGAGGGCATGAAGTCTGCGGCAGGACCATTCCCGGAGACCCTTGTCAGCATCTAACTCTCTCTTCTTCTGAGGTCTCTTTCTTTTTTGGCTCAGAGAAGCATTAATCTAATCTGGATAAATAGGAAAAAGTGGCTTAACTAACCACACACTAGTCCTCCTGAGTCCCACATGCTCAGGATTTTGATGCTCAAAAGGCAAGATTTTCAGACTTTCAAAGTATTGTCTCTGCCGTGAGATCCAAAAGCTCCATGCTCGCTCGTTCCTGCCCATCTTTCTGCTGACGGCTGTACTAGGAGGTCAGTGAGGAAAGACTGGGGAAAGGGTGGAAACACCAAGGAGAACAATATGGTGAATGTTTCAAATTGTTTCAAGATTTTATCCTACCACGGTAAGTAGAAACTCATCAAGGTCCATATTGTTCATTAAATCAAGAATCTAAACATTCATGGAAAAGCACATACTTGGCTGCATCCTGTGAGCTGGAAGATAGGAGACGGGATTTGTAACCTCACTCTGCCCCCATCTGAATGGATGGGCTTCCTTCCTATGTGAGTCTCGGTGAGACACAGGCTCCAGGCCTCAGCTGCAGAAGCCAAAACAGTCAGGCACCTGTTCTCCCAGACCCTGACAGGTGGGAGGAGCACATGCCTGTGCTCAGCCAGTTGGCTCTTTGCACCCAGGACAACACAAAGAGCCGTAGGTCGGTTTCTAGGGCGTCATGGCCCTGGCTGAAGCAGCCAATTCCGATTTCGTGGCCTGGTCTGGCCGTGCTCTCAGCAGTCCATCTTCCCCAGGCTCCTGCCTATTCTCTGAACCTGGTTCTCCAAGCTTCCAATGGGTTCCACAGGCTGCCTGATACCCCCCATTAAATCTCTTTCCCCCTGGGTGATCAGGGTTTGTGCTGTGGTGTACAGACAAGAAATCTGACTGGTGATAATGAGCAACTCAGTTCCCCTCTGTGGACCTCAGTGGCCCACTTATAAAATGAAGTGTTTAAACCGGATGAACTCTGAGACCTTACACCCTACCTTAGGCCTTAATTGCTCCTGGGCTGAATCGCACAGTCCACTTGGCTGTTCACCCATCCATGCCCAAAACT
Organism: Equus quagga; assembly: GCF_021613505.1. Classification (NCBI taxonomy): domain Eukaryota; kingdom Metazoa; phylum Chordata; class Mammalia; order Perissodactyla; family Equidae; genus Equus; species Equus quagga. The sequence continues at coordinate 62,824,599 of NC_060268.1, read as the reverse complement.
CCACCGTTCTCCAGGAGGCCCCGTCCGCATTTTGGGGAGTGGCCACCCTCTGTACAGTTGGCTTCACACATCATTCCACCCACCATGTGGGTGATCCACCCAGAATGAGGTCTGTAGTCACTCAATCAACTAGCTTCCTTTCCTGTAGGACTTGTCGGAGCCTTTAATACACTAATGTCCATTGTGATTCTCCAAGACAGGGCTATAGTTTACATAAATTATTTCCCAAATGAATTTTGCTGCAAACATGTTTCCTTGCTGCCCATTTCAAGAACTAGATTGCAATAGAAGACACTTTGAGAAACAGTGCTATAGAAAAATAGATACCAAATGTCACACGAGGGAAGACAACATCTTGCATGACTTCCAAAACTCTCTCACATATACACACACACAAACTCGACACACAGGAATTCCCTCGCCCAGCCTGACTCTATTTTAACTTTGCTTTTTTTTTTTTTTTGCCACCACTTAGCTCCCAGGAGGCACAGATAGAAGCAGCCTCGTTGAGTGCCTTCAGCTGGAGCTCTGTGCCTGAGGCAACAGTCAGCGGTGACTCAGGGTTTGGGGTTTCCACACTCCACGCGGCTCTTTCGCCCTCTGTGCCACTCAAGACACAGCAAGTGCTAAAACACGTGTGCTTTCCAAGCCCCGGGCGCTCGGCTGGAACGTGGGCAGTGTGCTGCCATCTGCCTCGCTGGGTCCCTGACATGGGGTGGTCAGATAGGTCCAATGCGACAACGAGAACAACCCACTGTGCCCTGCCCAGCTCAGCACAGGCTGCCCACTGCCCAGCCTTTCAGGCGGCCCTGGCTTGGCCCCTAGGGAGAGTTTGGGAACCTCTCTGACACCCACCCCCAGGCCAGAGACAGCCCCACATGTACCACTCCCCAGCTCCAATTCTACAACAGAACTGCCATTCTAGCAGGTTTCAAAACCTCTTGAAACGATTTATCTTTTCGACTTGTACCCTCTCTGGAGAGAACAGTTGCCATAAGTTTGCCTCTCGCTGCGTAAAGAAGGATTTCCTTGGTCAGCTTGGAGGGGAGTTCCTCAGATGTCCCTCACAGGGCTGGGTGGGAGGCCTGCCCCCGCCATCACCCCAGCCCTCCAGAGGCGCCTGACTGTGATTCCACGGGCTTGGCAGGGACAGAAACACTGATCCCATCTGCCTCTCTGCCTTCCAAACTGAAGAAGCAAGATCTTTAATATAGTATGTATCGAGGGCTTTCCTTGTTTATTAGCTCTTTTTTACAAAACATGTGTGTTACAGAAATGTAGGAAACAAAATACATAAATAGAGAAATAAAAATAACCCACCCAAATCCTGCCACCCAAAGATAATACTGTAAACGTTTGGGAATCTATCCTCCTTATATTTGGTCCTTCTTTTTTTTTTTTTTTATTTTTTTTTTTCCTTTTTTTTTCCTTTTTCCCCCGGTACGTAGTTGTGTATTCTTTGTTGTGGGTTCTTCTAGTTGTGGCATGTGGGACGCTGCCTCAGCGTGGTCTGATGAGCAGTGCCATGTCTGCGCCCAGGATTCGAACTAACGAAACACTGGGCCGCCTGCAGTGGAGCGCGCGAACTTAACCACTCGGCCACGGGGCCAGCCCCTGGTCCTTCTTTTTTCCCTAATCCTGTGATAACACTTGTATCAATGAGGACTCATTCTACTTCAGCTGGCTGATAATGTGACTCAAATGAGGCTTGAACTTAAAAGAGAACTTATTGGTTCTCATTGCCAAAAGGTGCAAGAATAATCCAGTTTCAGGCCAGGCTGGATCAGAGCTCCTTGCTGTACCCAGAATACAGTCTTTCTCCAGTCCTCAGCTCCACTCTCAGGCTCCCAGATGTCATCTGGGGCTCAGCTCACAAGCTTTCAGGCTTAGGTCTAGAGGGGAAACCTGAGCATCCTTTCCGGGAGTTTCCATGAAAGTCCTGAACCTCATCCTGATTGTACCACCCTCCAGTCACATGCCCACCCCTGAACCAATCACCGTGGCCCGGGAATGCGCAGTGCTGATTGGCTAAGGCCACGGTCATGTGCTCCACCCCCAGAGCCCCACCCAGGGCACCTGGACTAAGACAGGGCTAGTGCCCAAGTGAAAAATCAGGAGCTGTTGTTGGAAGATGAAGAAATCAATGCGGGGAAGGGTTAAACAGTGGGTGTGCACTAAATATTGGACATGAGACATCTGGCTCAACTTCTCACTAATTATGTCTAGGAATGTAGACAAAGGGAGCATTCCCAGCAACACCACCTGACCTACCCAGGATGCCTTTCACTAGCAGAGGCCCACTGGGAAGAGGTGGGAAGATACTTCAGCCTCTTCTCTCCTCTGTCCTGTCTCAGGGACCCAGGCTGGGACCCATCGGGGCCAGCCACTCCTCTCCATCTCTAAGAGCTGATCTTGGAAGTGAGTCCTTTAACTCTCCTCTTCGCATCACCCCCTCTTCCATTGTTGCCATCTGTCTACAACCAAGCAAGAAACAGCAAATTACAGGAAACAGAAAGTCAGGGGCAGGTGGGGGAGTGCCCTGCTCACCAGACAGCTGGAGCTGGGGCCAGATGGGAGAAGCTGTAAAACCAGAGTGTGTTCCAGGGAAACCCCTCACCCCTAACAGCAGCTCAGAGGGCCAGAGCCCCAGGAGGGGGTTACAGGATCCCAACCAACACAGCACACCTATACCAGGAGTTAGGGACTGAACTGGGAGCCCTCACACCACCCTGCCCAGCTGGAGATAAGAGGAGAACATTAGTCCACCTTCTCAGTGAGCTCAGCAGAAAAGAAGGCATGACCTGCTTAAGAGAGGAGCAGAAAGTCTCAGGGAGAGAATAGATATTTGATTGCAAGATTAAATAACAAGGTGATCTAAAAACGGAGACAGGTGAGAAAGAAGTGGAAGAATTACAAGGTAACTAAAAACATCATAGCTGAATTAAAATCCACCTTGGAAGAAGGTAATAAAAAACAGACTTGATGACCCAGAAAGCAAAACAGCAAAGTAGAGAAGGAACTTGGCCTGTTCTCCTGGGACGCAAAAAAAAAAAAAAAAAAAGGATAAACAGGTGACAGTTATGAGAAGAAGTTGAGAAACACAGAGGAGAGTGGAGATACAAATGCTAGACGTGATTTCTTGAGCAGACCAACCAAACAGAGAAATCTTCGGCAAGGCGAATCAGGGAGAAAGTTTGAGGCGCAACGTGGAGAGGGGGAGAGGGCAGCCAAGCGTTGGCACAGTGCCACCCAGTTTATGAAGAGAGCGGGGAATTCCACAAGCTGAGTCGTGCCTGAGTGTTTCTCAGTCCAGCTTCACCCGGCTGCAGGCTCAGTTGTCAGGGCTGTTATGAATCCTGGTTTTATCTGCAACATCAGGGAGATGTGGTGGGGTGCAGGGAGTGGCCGCATTGAGGGGTGCTAATGCCTGATACAAGGTACCAGGAGTTGGGGGCAAACTGGGGCAATTGTAAGGCCAAAAGGGAGGTGAGCAGTGGGCAAAGACAATTTTGCCAAGCAGGGGGAGCACCAGCAGCCAATGAAGAGAAACGGCCTGTGAAGAACTGGTTTTGCTCAGTAGAATAACTCATTCAGGACCCCTTCAGAAAATAAAGATCCGTCGGCCTGGAACCCAGCGGCTCTGAGGAGGATGGATTCAGCAAGCAGATGAGTCACGGAGTTTGGGACAGGCGGAGAGTGGGGAGAGTGGCTGACGCTGGAGGGGCCATCTGGCTGGTGGCAGCAGCTCTGAGCCACCTCCGCGTCCCCCAGGGCTCAGCCCCAGCCTGGCCCCTTCAAGAAAGCATGCTGACCTGCAGCTCAGCATCACCTCCTGGAAATGCTCCTCATGCCCACCACACACCTGCTGGAGGAGAGGAGAGAGCACTGATCTTAGAGTCAAAAGTCTTGAGTTCTGACATTGACCCGTTTGGTGACCGTCCCTTCACATTTCAGGGCGTGGTCTCTGTGGAGGGGGAGTCCCCTCTGCCTGGTCTGTGTCCCTCCCACAGCGCTGTGAGGTCCTACATTCAGTGGGAAAGTGCTCTGAAAAGGAGAAAGTGATCTAGTGATGGAGGTCGGAGGAGTCTATGGACATGGAGAGTGAAAAAAGAGAATATTCTAGAATGGGGGAGGGTAGCAATGTCAGAAAGCCTTCATTCTACTTACAAGAAAAGAAAAAAAAATAAGTCTTTGAGGCTTCCTAGTGAGAAGGAAAGATTCCAGCAGTCCTGACTCTGACACTAGCTCTGGGACCACCCCCAGGTCCTTCTCTGTCCCTCTGACTCTAGTCTGTGTGATATATATGTATAAAGTGAGGGAAAAAAGGACAGCTTTGCAGCAGGTTGAAAATGGTGGCCTGTTGGAGGAGGTCAGAGTAAAAAGGGAATATTTTTGTCCTTTGGCTATACATCTGCTAACACAGCCTGTTCTCTGATTTAGTTTTTCAATCCCGGAGAATTTTCCTATAGGCAAGAAGCAGCCCTTCAACAGATGATTCCTGGAGCCAGACATCACAGGAGAGAACCCAGACCTGCAGGCAGGAGATTCAGGATCAAACGCCACTTGCTGTGTGTGGCAATCGTGTGCCTGCCCTGTGCCTCAGTTTCTTCTTCTGCAAAATACGGGGGTGGATAAGGAAGGTCTCACCCCCTCCATCGCCATTCTTTAACGAACAGAGCTCTAGTAGAACAATTTGGGGGAAGGAAATCTTTTGCTAAAAAAAAAAAGAGTTTTATTCACTTGCTTTTTAGATATACTGCACAAATATATTTAACTTTTTATAAATGTGGTCATAGGGGTGTGTGCTCATCTTTGTTTTTACTTCTCCTTTTTTGCTTGGCTCTTCTCCTCACCCTGGAAGATCTTATAGGACGTTTGTAGCTCTGGTGGCCCATATTTCTGGGGCCAGAAAAATTCCAGGGCAAGGTGAAAGGAAAGCAAACAGCGCATGGGCCACGGTTCTGCCTGGTGCTAGGAGGGGGAGCCAGGCCCCACGTGGGGTGGTCCTCACTTGCTCCAGGAGCATAATGAGTTTGCCTCTCCTCCGCCTGTCCAGCCTCTCCTCACTCTGACTCTGCCAGTCACCCCACCCTAATTCCAGAGCAGGTCAGAACTCAGATCTGGAAGCCAGGCCATATCTAAGTTTGGCTTCCAAATTCCCCATCTTTCATGGAATCTGGGGATCAGAGAAACCACCAGAATCATTTGGTCCAACCCTCTCTATCAAGGCAAGTGGTAGTCCATTCTCCCTGTGAAGCTCTGTGTAAAGCTGCCCCACCCATCTTCCCGTAGGGAGTGGAGGCTGGTGCACTCCCAGATTTTTCAGGCCAACTGGCTCGTTTCCTTCCACCTTAGAAACCTCTGGAGGCCAGGATGCCCACATCCTGGCTCAACTCTTAGCCATCAGTTCAGCCAGGAGCTACTCCTTCCAGGCAAGAGAAAGCAAAAGCAAACACAGAAAATTCAGTCTAGATGAACAGCAATTCACAGAAGAAACAGAAATGGCCAGGAAACACATGAAAATATTTTCAATCTCGGTAAAAACCAAATAAATGCAAAATAAGACACATGATGTGCTCTTGGCAAAGATGAAAAAGGAAGAGGTAATATTCCATGAGAACAAGGCTGTAGGGAGGTGGGCGTCCGTCCAGAGCAGCAGACCCCTCTGTGTGGGAGACGCGACAGCAGCCTCTCTGGAACTCAGTGTGGCCGCGTGCGGCACAACTCTTGTCAGGCGCTCGCTTCTGAGCTCAGCAGCTCTTCTCTGGGAACCCATCTTGATGGAAGAAGAAAGAATGGACACCAATGTCTGAACTCAGAAACCTTCACAGAGAGTGGAAAGAACATACTTGCCCATCAAGAGGGGATTGGCTGAATTAACTGTGGTACATCTGTACAATGGAATTCTTTTAGAATTAAAGTTGTAAAAATGTACACATTCACAGAAAAAAGATGTTCATGATAGATTGTTGGGAGGAAAAAGCATCTTAGCTTACATCGTACAATACAATGACATTTCACTTCTGTTAAAAAATATGTTATATAGCATTATAGATCACAGATAAACAGAAAAACTAATAATGAGTGTATCCAGACTTCTGGATGATTCATAAACATTTTAGCTACATTTTCTGATTTTCTATATAAACAGGTACCACTTATGTATTACAATAACAAGAGAAAGCCAGCCCCAGGAAAGGGTTCCTTCGTCCCAAGGGGATGGGTGGTCTGGAGAACCGGCTGAGCCTTCGATCTTCCCCAGAAAACCCTCCCGCCCTGTGGAGGGGGGGGCAACGAGAGAGAATGGGGAATGTCCCTTCAGTCTTGTCGAGGTCTCAATCCTGGAGCCAACACATTTTTCTTTTCCCTCTGGAAAAAGTGTGTCCCCAGCCTTCTCCAGGAAACCTTTCTCTCTTCCTCGCTTAGGCCCTCCTTGCCTTGTTTTCCCCACCTGTCCCCTCCTCTTCACACACCCCTCCCTGACACAGCCTCTCCCCCACACTCCCTCCCCCGACACCTCCTTCCCTTTCAAACCCCCTCCTCACACTTGCCAAGTTGTTGTCAGTCCAACAGGGAGGCCAAGAGCACAGCTGACTGTCTGGATCTGAACTCAGCAATGCCTCTCCCCAGCAGTGTGGCCTTGAGCAATCCGAAATGACTTTTTACACCCACTTCCTCATCATTGTGAGGATTAAATGTAAAGAAAAAAAAAGAAAAAGGAAAGAAGGAAAGAAGAAAGGAAGGGAGGAAGGGAGAGAGGGAGGAGGAAAAAAGGAAAAGAAAGTCAAAAGCTTCTAATTGCAGTGTGGTATCCTAAAACGGGAAAGAAATGTTAGCGAAAAAACTGGGGAAATACAAATAAAGTCTGCAGTTTAGTTAATAATAATATACTAATGTTAATTTCTTCGTTGTGACAAATGTGGCGGTGGTAAGATGTGCACGTGGGGGACCCAGTGAGGGTGTCGGGGAGCTCCCCGTGCTCTCTCTGCAACTTCCGTCAATCTAAAATTACCCCAAAATGAACATTTAGTTTAGAAAAGTAAAGTGCTTAGAACAACGCCTGGTCCAGTCAATGATTACTATTACTTACCTCTGTCATTCTATTTAACTGTGACCAGCCAGTCGTCAGTTATCTTCCAGGGGGTCTCAAGCTCTTTTGTGCATCTCACAGAACCGTCTATGGTGCTGGGCAGCGGTAATTCACCTTTTGTCCTTTCTTAATTCCTACCCCTTGCCTCTGCTTTTTATTACTAAGACTTCGACTTTATGTTATTTTATTTTCAGATTTATTATATCTAAGCTGCGTATTGTAAGTTGGTCCAAAATTCTTTTGAAGTTGTCAGGATAGTAAGTAATAAAAATATTCGTAAATGAATTACCAGGGGTGCTGCTGGGCCCACCAGGCCCCCTGCACTGCTCCTCGGCTGCGTGGAACTTGAGAAGAAGGCCATCATCTCCCCTCAGGCTCCCTAGCAGATGGACACAGGCGCTTGGCTGTGGGATGGCACATGATCGGGCATCTCTGGCGACCGGGGCCTGAGGGAGGAAGTGGGTAAAGTACATGAGAGGTGCCCTTGGGCGTTGCTGTCCTGAACTCAGGAGCTGAGGCCCTTGTCAGAGGGGAGAGGGAGGCCCAGAGACACCCTCTCGCCCACACTGGCCCAGGAACTCGCTTACTTCACCATTTTGTTGCAGGAAGAAAGACACGTGCTTCAAAAGGAGGGAACTCAAGATGAAGTCTTAATCTCTCCCAACTGGTGACCTCCACTTTCTAAACCCAGGCGAACGGGGGCCAGCGAGGGAGGGGGCAAGCTGCCAAGCTCGTCCCTCCACTTGGCTCGTCCCACCCACTCAATTCTTCATCCCTCATCTTCTCTCGTGGTCAGTCCAGGACTGACATAACCCACAGGAGGGTTATGCCCTCCAAGAAGCGCCAAGTGCATATGGGTGGAGGGCGGAGGACGTAGGCACAAGTGGACACCCCCAGAGGGAGGGGGCAAAAATAATGGTGAGTATTTATTGAGCACTTGCTCTGTGCCAAGAACTGCTTTATCCCGTTTAACTTGCATGAAGATTGTGTGAGGTGTAATTTTTAGACATGGGGATATTGAGACACACAAAGGTTATGTAACTTACCTAAGGTCACACGGCTAGTCATGGCCCTGAACCCAGGCAGTCTGGCTCCAGAGCTTCCTTGTGCCCTTGGTCACGACACTATAGGAGAAGCTGGCAGGAATGCAAAGCGGTCCTGTTGGGGCTGCCTGTGGAAGAAATTCCAGGTGGATAGAAATCAGCTCTCCCAGGCAGCTGTGAGTTCATTTCCATGGGGACAGGGGTTAGGGGATGGGAGCCAACTCAGAGAGCCCAGGACTTGCCTGGGACAGCTCCATAAGCCTCCTCTGATTCCTTCAAGGCTGGAGTACTTAGGCCCTTGGATCCTAAGTCGCTGCCATTCAGGATCGAGGCAGGCAGAAAAGAGAAGGGTTGAGACCACGTCTAGGAGAAGGAATCAGTTGGGTCAGGAACCGCGGATGCCTGGTGCTGATGTCAAGGCAATTCAGACACCCCACACCAAGGGAGCGGTCAAGGCAGTGGTCCAAAGCACCAGCCCCCGGAGGGACAGGCCACTGAAGTCATCCCTGCCTCAGCCAGGAGGTGTCTTACAGCCTCTCTGCTGGGCCAGGAGCCGCCTCAGGCTGGGGCCTGCCCAGAGCTGCCTGGTGGGAGGAAGTGAGCCACAGCAGAAAGCTGTGAAAAATACTAGCAGCTACTTTTATTAGGCACCCACTGTGTGCCAGGCTCTGCCCTAGATATTTTACGTGTTAACACTTTTCATTTTAATCTTCCAAACTACTCTGTGAGTAATGTCTCCATTTTACAGAGAGGCAACAAAAGCTGAAAGAGACACAGCAGCTTGCCCAGGGCCACACAGCTTCTAGACAGCAGGACCAGCCTTCAAAGTCCGGTGAGCCCAGCTCCAGAGTCCAAGCTCTCAGCCTCCCCAGACGGCCTCTGTGGGATGGGGATGGGGCATGCTCCCTCAGGCAGGTCCGCTATCCCTCTCCCTTTCTCACACGTTCTTACCAAAGCCTTTCCGTCACACTCCTGCTCTTGTTGGAAAGCCAGCCTACTCTCCCATGCCCCTCTTGGCAGCAGCCTCCCTACAGGCCTGAACACATCTTTTTCCATCTGCTCTCACAACCACGCTGTGAGGGAGGCCGGGCCGGCACGTCTCCCATTTTGCAGGTAAAGAAACTGAAGCTCAGGGAAGTGAAATAGTTGGCAGCCGACACCCCACCATCCAGACAGGGTGGGATCGACTCAGGCCTCTAAATTCAGCGTCCTTCCAGGACACTTCACAGCACTGCCTGAGAACTCAGATGTGTCGGTGCCTTCACAGGCGTCTGAACATCTGTAGATCACAATGACCAGCTTACAGTGGACCAGACGGCTCTGGGCCACATCCTGCCAGGATTCTGTGGGCCCTTCTGGGGGTCCCTCCCCCAGCCAGGAGGCATCTTGCCCACTTGCTGAGGAGGCTTCTCTTGCTGAGGTGTCCTGAGGCAGAGAGGATGCCGTGAAGGAGCCCATGGAGTTGGCAGCCTGTGGGGCGTGTGTGTGTCCCTGGACAGCGCATCCTTCAGGGTTCTGGCTGCTCGGAGGGGGCCCTCTGACTGGGGCTCATGGAGGGGCTCCTGTCTGCCCGGCCTGGTACAAGCAGGCCCCCGATGGTAGTGGGCAAGCGAGAGCATCCCAGAGAGAGCATGACAGGAAAACCAGATAAGACTCTCCCAAAAGCCCCTGAGCTCACCAGTGGGGCGATCATCTCTTCTCCGGTTTGGCTTCCGTCCTTTAACATTTTCCCCCGGGAGACAGACAGAACAGGCCTATTTTTGGTTTGTTTGTTTCAATCCCATTTGACAAATGAGGAAACCAAGGCCCAGATAAATAAAGTAATAGCCAGTCAGGGAAGAGCTGGGGTGAACACAGAGTCTCGCAACCCCAGAGCAGGCCCCTCCCGCTGAGCACCATGACCCAGCCCTCGCCCCTCGCCTGAGGCGTTATCTAGAAGTCTCCACTGGCACGCAGTAGACAGAGAATTTGGCTATGCATCCGCCCTTGTGAATGCTTGATTTGTACACCCTCAGTTTTACCCCAAAGCCTCGGGCTTCTGGAAAGGGTGGGGTTGGGGGAATTCGAAGACTTTGATCTGGAAGGAATTCCAGGAGACTGGGCTGTCTCTTTCAACGCTCCCAGCAGCCGGAGAAGGTCTGCCTGAGCCAAAGACTTGCCTAGATCTGACTAGTGAGGATTCCCCCAAGCCGCTCCCCGACTCCATCTTTCTTCCCTCTCCCGCATCTCACACCCCCGTGGTGAAGTTTGCGAGGGGCCGGGGCAGCCAAATTCCACACCGTTTAAGTCATCGTTCCATTTCACTCTGGTAAATGGCATTTTCTGAGTCACAGAATGTGAGAACTTGAAAGGATCTTATTGATGGTTTTGACCAACTTGCTCTTTTAATAGATGAGGAAGATGAAGGCAGAGATGGGAGGCAGCTCCCACGGGGTAATCGGGCTGGTCAGTGCGGGGTCTGGGCTGGAACCCAGAGCCCAGGTCTCCCAGGCATGGCTGCTCTGCACGGGCTGCCTCGTCACTCTCCACTCTGAATGGCACCGCGCTGTCGCAGAAGGAACTGCGGGAAGCGTGTGGTCAGGGGGAGGGCTGGGAACAAACTCAAATGCCACTGGGGCCACAAGGTCATGTCAGAGGAAGATGAGAGCCAGGACCTGGAGTGGTGACTGCCACACAGACTATGGTCCCGCAGGGCTCAGGATTTCTGGGCATCCTATTTTGTTAAAGAACATTTGTAAGATACAATTTTTAATGTAAAATATTGCAACTTTTAAATATAGAAACAATTCAAGTTTAAAAATAAAACCCAAGACTAACTTGTGACCTGCAATGGAGTCCAATTCCACCCCCTTTTTATAGATGAGGTAACTGAGGCCCAGGGGAGTGGCCCATCAGAGGCCACACAGAGACCACCATCCAGTGCCATTGAGTAGTTTCTGGGGCACCTGTGCTGTCAGCTCTGATCAGGAGATGGCGTCCGTGACAGCCCGCCCGCAAGCCCCTGGACCCCAGACCAGCTCCTCGGGTCTCATGCAATTCGCCTCATGGGACTCTGCCCTTGGCCTTCTATCATGTCCTCTCTGGGGTCCACGTTCCCCAAATCTCCCTGAGTATCTGTTCCCTGACATGTCCCTTGCGGACTCCAGAGTGGGCCAGAACATTCTGAGCCCCTGCTGGAAGCTGGGAAAGGCTGCCTGCCGATGGCCCTGATGCTGCCAAGCCCTTCCCACATGCCATTCCCCCTGCCTCTGGACATTCTGCCCTTCGCGGCCCAGCTCCACACAGCACAGCTGACACTCCAGAAAAATCTCATAACACCGAATTAGGAACATGTCAGCGAAAGGGGAAAATGAGATCATGGCCACCCTGCCACCTTCTCCGGCTGGCTAAATCTGTCAGCAGGCCGTCAGTCGTCAAGCCCTCCCTGACCCCTCCTGCGTGTCCAATCGTGTGTCCGAGACAGGGGCATGGGACGGTTAAGTGAGGAGATGACACACAGCCTTGTAAAACCAGAGGAGAAAGTCGGGTGCCAAGATGAGCATTGCAGACACTACGGGTTTGGTGAGCGCCGAGAAAGGGGTGGCCAAAATAAATGATGGCTAGCTGAGAAAACGGGCCTAGAGCTATCTTGAAGACTGGATAGAATTTGTATGGATGGCGAGGAGGGGAGAGGACGTTCAAGGCACAGAGTGGGGCAGGGTGTGGCATGTTGGGAGACAGCGGTGGCTCGGTGGCTCTTGGGTGAGGCCCTCGGTCGCTCTGACTGCTTCCTCATCTGCAGACCGGGGCTTGGGCTGGATGAGGCCGCCGTTTTCTTTCCCCTTCAGCAGAAAATCTGTGCTTTATTCTTCCAGCACCTGGCTTATGCCTAACATCTACACTCGGAATGAATGAATGATTGATCGAACAATTTAACTAAACATCAAGCCAATGAGAAAAGGAGAAGAACAGATACCTGAATAAGATAATTTAGTATTTTAAAGTTTTCAGGGCGCTTTCCTGTCACCACTGGTGTCTTCCCTGTGACAGCCTGGAGGCGGACAGTGTGGGTTTCATTGGTCCCACCTGACAAGTAAGGAAACCGAGGCGTGGAGTGTGCTCGGCGGATCAGCGACGTCCCCGAATGGCGAGTTTGGGAAGGAACTGAGCCCGATGGCTCTGCCCTGCTGGGTTCCCCGTCTCGGGCACCTGTCGCCTGCAGTGAGGGTGCCCTCGGTCCTGCTACTGAGGTGGTGGGGGCGGTGCCTGGAGCACTTATCAGAGTGAGCTGGTGTTTGAGGTCCCTGTGAGCGGCCTGTGGTGGTCTCTCACTGTGTTCTGAACTCGAGCTGGGGAAGAGGAGTGCTGTTTATTGTCTCTCCAAAACCCCAGCAGAGATGTTAAGCAACTTGCTCGGGTAACCTCAGGCTTTACCTGGGGTCCCCTGGCAATCAGCCGCCTACTCTTTCCAACTGGAGGAACCCTGTCAGAGAGGAATGGGAGAAGTGGGAGAGGGGGCCTGTGGGCTAGATGCACAAGATTGTTCTCTGGTCATGTAAGTTTGGGAAACGACAATGGTTTAAACTTCTGTCAGGTTCTGTTCTGCAGGACTTATCAGAGCCATCAATCACAACTACACTCTGGATCTCCAAGTGGAGATAGATGGAACAGGCATCATCTTCCAGACTTGTTGGACCACATGGGTGAATGTGAGGGTCTCAATGCCACTGTTGCCCGTTTGGGGAAATGTTGCTGCAGACGCCCACTTGATTCTGGGAGGTGGCATGGTGGAGTGGGAAGACGGAAGGCTTAGCTTCACCACAAAGGGCTCAGGTGCCTGTGGTGGAATTCCTAAGCCTCTGTTCTTGCATCTTTCAAAAAGAAATAGTACGTTGATCTCATCGTGTTGATGAGGATAAAATGGGATAACAGATGCCACAGCAGATCCTTCATTACACAGGTACCCAAAGAGGTGCAGGCACTGAGAGATTTACAAGAAAAGATCAATGGAGAAGTAACCATTCATTTGACTACAGGATTCTCTGAGCTGCAAAATGACCCACCAGGTTTCTTTAAGTTGCAAGCCCCTGCTGGTCTCTCTCCTTCAGGCTGATTTAAAATAAGGTACAATTTAAACTATTCTGACTTATCAGAAATGCGTCTATTTATAAAACAAAGCTCAGGTGTGGAATTCACCCCATGTTCCTCAAAGGCTCCTTATAACCTCCGGGGCTCCAGTCGAGGTGCCCGGGGAGCCCCACCCGGGAACTCAAGCCCTCTGCCTCTAGCTTCTCCGTTAGTTTTCCTGCCCTGGTTCCCCTAAATGAGTTCCTCACAGACTCAGCCCCTCATCCCCACGTGCCCAGGCAAGTTCACGCCCATCTCCTGCTGCCTGGGATTGGCTCCTCCTTGTGACAAAGACGGCTGGTTCCTGGTTCCCCTGGGGATCTTTCTCCCCGTGGCCCTTAGTGATAGAACTGAAGACTCTATTCCCCAGGCAGGCTTGCTGGAGGCAGGTGTGGCACAAGTCCAAGTTCTGCCAGCGAGATACAAGGGGAAGTGGTGTGTACACGTTCTGGGTCATGCCTGTCCTTAATGGAAAGGGCGTTTCCTCAGCTTCCACTTTTCTCCTTTCCGTAGGCCGAACTCACGATATGATGGCAGGTGCTGGAGCAGCTATCTTGGACCGTGTGATAAAAGTTACTGATTGAGAATGGCAGAGCAATAAGACGGATGGATTCTGGGGCTTCAAAACCATGAAACTGCCATGTTAGCCCTGGACTGCTTAAGTTATTATTGTCACATGGAGGAGAAATAAACTTCCAGTGGGTTTAAGCCATTGTTATTTTGATCTTTAGTTACAGCAACTGAACTGCTTCACTTTGCATAGCTACTTCTAACCATCCTTCAAAAGCTACCTGAGGGCCACTTCCCCCAGGAAGCATCCCTTGATTGTACCAACGATAGCCCGCCTCACGTACCACATTTCCCATCCCAGAGCATGTTGCCTCAACCAAATCTTGATGCGCCGAATTCTATTTTATTTAATGTTATCACTCCAATATAGGGCATGGCACACATCAGGAGGCATGGAAAGACGGTGATTGAGTTGGGTTGTGACTGTCCTTTGTTCATGGTTGGTTTGATGTCCCTTTCACAGCATAGTACCTTCCAGACAGCCCCATATGCCACTGTAGGGCGGGGCCAGGTCACCGACCTCTGTCGCCAGCATCTATGCCATATAACACTCAACTGAGACTTACATGTTACCAAAAGAAAGTGCTGGGGAAATAAGGCCAGCCAAGGCTGGTGGGGTGTGGCGGGGGCCGGTCCCGGCGCCGAGCCTTTAAATACAACCTGATGTCAGAGAACTCCATGACATGTAACCCAAGAAAGGGCCTGCTATAATCGGATTCTTCCGACGTGGAAAAATAAGGCAGGCTGACTGCCGCCACCACGGAGAGGCGACAAATGTTTGACCTTGGGTGTGAGGATGACTGACTGATTCCTTGCTGTCACAGGGAGAAATGCACACCTGTTCCAGCTGGAACACAGTCAACCCTGGCCAGTCACCTTCAGATAGACCAGCTGGAGTCCTGAAAGAAAAAAAATGGTTCATGTTAGCTGTTATACAATGAAGCCATTCAGCAGCTGCCCAAGATGGAATAGACTGCCTCATGAGGTAGTGAGCTCCCTGACACTAGAGGCAATCAAGCCAGATGGCCGCTGGTGAGGATGCTTTAAGGGAATTCCAGCCTTAGGTTGGGGAAGGAGTTTGTACTGGGTGGCTTGATGTTTTGTGATACTGTGATTTTTCAGACTGCAGTGTGAGTCTCCTTTCTATTGGCTCCCTCTCAACATTGCTCCCCACAAGCCTGCCATAGTGCCTTAAGTTTGACCATAAGAGCTTTCTTCATTGGAAGTAACACATCAGGATCTCCTGGAGATGTCTGTTAAATAAAGGGGTGCTACCTAAGGTTCTAGCTGTTGACTCTTCCTTGTCAATTCGTTTAGCAGCCCCTCCCCTAGAAGGCTGAATGCAGGGGGTCCTGGGGCACTGGACACCACAGCAGGGGCTCTGACCATCCAGAAGCCACCATGAAGGCAGAGTGTGCTTGGGGCGGGGGGTGGGGTGGGGAGAGAGCTGAGGGTACATGAGGACCTGAGAAAGCATGTGAAGTGGCCTGGAGCACCATCTACAACACTGCCCTCCAGTTCACAGGTGGCCCTGCCTGGCCCCAACATCTGCACAGCACCTTCCACTTCCCAGAGGGAGCACTGGACTAGGCGTCCGGAGACCTGGCTGCTGGCCCTGGCTGGCCCAGTCCCTGGCAGTGGGTTTGGGTGCGTTGCCGTGCCACCCTGCAGAGCTCAGCTCATTCCACCGCCCAGCAAGAGGAAGGAGTGCTGGTCTCTGAGGGCCCTTCCCCCATGATGGGGTCTGAGACCAGGCCCAAGGCATCAGGACAGGCTTCAGGGTCCCCCAGACCTAGTTATGAAACTCAACTCTGCCTTTCCTGAGTGGTGGGACCTTGAGCAAGTTGCCTCAGCTTCCTGAGCCTCAGTCCCCACCTCTGTAAAATGGGAACAGTAATGCTTGCTTCGAAGGACGGTCAAGAGGATGAAATATAAGATGTCTTGCACAGCGCCAGGATGGGTGCTGGAAACGGCCATTATTTATAGCATCGTTTTGTTGGTTAATGCCTCAGTGAGACACAGCGGCCTTCGCCCGTAAAAGGCAAGAGGCAGCAGGATTCAGACCCAGTTGCCGGAGTTTGTCATCTCTCCAAGAGAGCCAGAGCCAGTTGCTCTGAGCTCCTGCCAGCTCGGACACTGGCCTCTTTCTTCCTTCTGGCACCCGTTCAGAAGAACGCTTGGCTACAATGGGGGCTGTGCCGGGAGCTGCAGGCATGGGAAGCCTGGGGCCCCCCTCCCAGCATCCTCTCCACTCACTGGTCATCCTCCCAAAGTGGCCCCCACTGGCGGGGTCTCTGCGTGGAACCAGACGTCACGGTTGTCATCCTCCCCCACGCCCTTCCCCCACGGCCCCTCTACCCAGAGGTGGGGTGAAGCTCGTGGGCTTAGGGGTCAGGCGGCTGCGGGCGTGAAGGCCTGCACTGCCACTAACTGCTGGGTGCCCTGGGCTGGTTACTTCGGGTCTCTGAGCATCAGTTCCTTTGTCTGTAAAATGGGCATAAGTAGGACTACTTCTCAGGTCCTGTGGAGGTCTAAATATGTACGCAGTGCCTTGGGTGTCGCAGGTCCTCAGTAAGTGGAAATCGCTTTTCTTTCCCTCTTTTCTGTAGCTTAAAGCATTGCTTCCAGCAAGGATCAATGTTTTTTTCCAAATTTTATTTTGCTGTTTTTCAAACCTAAGTACATATTGCAAGACAACAAACTCCTGTATACTTTTCACCCAGGTTCACCAATTTAACATTTCAGCAGTTTCGCTTTCTCTCTGTTTATCCACATCCCTATTTCTGTCGTTATGACGGCTCCCTCTTCCCTTAACTGCTTCAGCGTGCATTTTCTAAAAACAGAGACATTTTCTCATAGAACCTCATCAACGAACTCAGGAAACTTAACAAGGATGTAATATTATTAGCTAATATGCAGTCTATATCCAAATTTTGCCACTTGTCCCTACAGTGTCCTTTAGAGCAATTTTTTTCTGGTCCACCGTCCAGTCTGGGCCCAGGCCTTGCACTGGGGCGTCAGGCTCATTAGTCTGGAACAGTGCCTGCATTGTCTACGTCTTCTGTGACTGTGGCATTTGTGAAGGTGCAGCCCAGTTACTGGGCAGAATGTCCCTCCCCGGGGCCCTGTGACGTGCTTCCTCCTGCTTAGACTCGGGCCGTGCACTGTGGGCAGGAACATCGCCAAGAGATGCTGGGTCCTTCTCAGTGCAGATTATCAGGACACGTCGCTGGCGATGTTCATGTTGGCTTCCTTTGGGTGAAGGTGGTGTCCATGAGCTTTCTCCACGGCACACATCCTTCCTGTTCTGTGGGGAATGCGGTCCCATTTTAACCTGGGCTCTCCAGTCAAAGTGAGCTGGGCTGCGTCTGGGCTTTAGCACTGACCAGCAGTGTGGCCTTGGCCAAATTATCCAGCTTCTCTGAACTTCTGAAACAAAGTTTGTATTCCATGTCTTGGCGATCGGGAAGACCCACCCAGACGGAAGGCAATAGCAGGAAAGGAACCCAGTGTCACTGAGCTCAGAGAGGCGGTTAGCGGCAAGAGCAATTTTCTCCTAAAAGGCAGACAACCCTGGGAACAGAAATGGACTAGCAAGATAGACCCATGGCCAGGAGCCAAGTGTGGACTTCGGGGTCCTGCCAATCTAGGTTTGTGTTCCACCTTCTCCGTGAATTAGCTGTGTGGCCTTGGGCAAGTCAAATGACCTCTCTGAGCCCCAGTTTCTTCCTCTGAGAAAAGAGGCTAATACTGCATCTCTTACAAGGTCATTGTAAGGCAGATAAGATTAATGCGTGGAAAGGGCACCGCCCTGTTTCTGGCACGTGGTAAGTGCTCAAACACCAAGTGTGAGCACGGACTGCCCAGGCCAGGATCTCAGGTCTAATGTCACCTTTTTAGGAACACCTTCCCTGACCATGGTTCTCCCAAGAGAGAGTCAGGTTTCCCTGGAACACTCTTAGCACCACGTCCTCTCACACTTAGTGGGACCCTAAGTTGGTGTGACCTTCCTGGAGGACACTTGGACAAACAAGGATTTTGTTGGTCAGTGTTTTTAGTTGTAGACACCAGGATCCACTCAGCTAGCTTAAGCAGAACGGGATTCCTTAAGGAGACTAGAGAGCTCACAGAATGGTGGGGAAGGGGAAGGAACACATCCTGGGCTGGGCGTCCAGGGCCGAGTCCCAGAAGCACCGCGCAGAGCTGGCTGCCAACAGAAGTGCTGCTCCGCCTCCGTCAGAAGGCTCCAGAGCAGGAATGACCACCACAGCTCGTGGCTCCGGAACCGCGCCGCTTCGGCCCTGATCTGCACTGGCAGAACAGTGCTCCGGCCCCTGCCTGCGCCCAGGACCCACCCGATCACGCTCGCAGAAGTTCATCTCCTTGACAGAGACAAAATCACAGCTAGAATCCACGCCGGGAGGGAGGCCTGGTTTCCAGCTGTTCGCTATCTAGACATACCAGAAGGAGGCGAAGTACGTTCTGAACTAGCCAATCCACCACAGCAGGAACCATACAAACGTTCAGCCCTTTGACCTAGCAATTGCCCTTCTAGGAATCCCTCTGAAGGAAATAATTAGGGAGATAACCAGCATTTGTGTATAAAGTGGAGGTAAGGAAGGAAAGGAAGGAGGAAACAAAATCCATGAACAGGGGGTTGGTTAAATAAATTTTGGAACATTCATATGAAAGAATTTTTGGTCAATAAAAATGAGGTTTTTTGCATAATTTTAGAATTTGCAATAACATAATATTAAGGAGAAAAGACAAAAAAACAAACTATATGTACAGTATGATCCGAGTTTTGTAAGAAGGGCACCTATACGCAGAGTACAATATTGAAGGAAGTACCCAAAAGACGTTTATCTCAGAGTGACGGGAATCACATGGATTTTTAAACTTTCTTGTTTACACTTTTCTATAGCATCTATGTGTTCTGCCAAGAATATGCGTTACTTTTTACAAGTATTTGTTTTAGAAATTGAAGGATGATATAAGCACAATGAGGTATACTCATCCCTGACTCACACGCGTACACACATGTGCACACCCCCGCACATGCACATGTATACACGCATGCACATGGGCGCGCACACACCCGCCTCTGCCTTGTGTAGAGGAGGCCTGTGGTGAGGACAGGTCACGTCTGGGAGGTGGCCAAAGTGCAGGCTTGGAGCTGCGGTGTGAGGTGGGGGCAATAAGGGCTAACAGTGGATCAGGGAGGATGAGGACCAATTTCAGAGGGTGGGCAGGGGCCACCTCTGACTTACCTGGATGGCAACATTTATTCCATACCCGTAGACAGAAATTGGCAAAGGGCTTGAAAGCAGGCCGTTCACAAAAAAAGGAATACAGACGACTTTGAAATAGATGAAAAGATACCCAGCTTCAATCATAATCAAAGAAAAGCAAACTAAAACAAGAGCAATTTTTCACTTGCCAGCTTGGCACAGATTACCACGTTTGATGAGAATGTAGGGTGACTGGCCTGGAGGGAAGTGGGCTCTGCCCCGCCCTGCAGGGTGAGCCGTGGTATCTCTCAGAGGGGAGAACGCATGTGCCCTTTGATCCGGCCACTCTGCATCTAGGAATTTGTTCTCAGACAACTGTGCCTTGCTCATATGCAAAAGGGGGGTGCACAAGGGTCTTTATTGCCGTGCGGCTTATCTTAGCAAAAGATTCGAAGCCGAGTTTTCAGTAGGGGTCTGATTAAATAAATCATAGTCCATTCATATGATCAAATATTGTGCTAAAAACGAGTAATCTCAAAGATATATTTATAAACAATAAAGTCAAGATGAAGAGTGAAGTATGTAATGTCCTACTTTCATAAGGGACAACCACGTACGTGTATCATTTGATAGGTAGCGCATTTCTGGTGTCCCTGGGGAGGGAGATTGGGGTGAGCAGGGTCTGAGTTAGAGTCAGTAGTCGTTGTTCATAGTTTTGCACTGTTAGGTTATCTATTCCTGATCACGTTCATGTGTTGCATTTTCAATTTCTATATAATTAAAAAGTGAATAAATACTCATTGATTAATAATTGCACTAGAAAGCCACAGAGGCATTTGGATGTGATGAGATGAGCCATAGGGAGCCACGGGTCGTCCTTGAGTAGGGGAGTGCAGCCTAAGAGTGGTGTTTAACAGGGAGGACCCAGAAGAATGGCAGAGAGAGGCTGAAGGCAGGGAAAGGAGCCTAACCAGCCGCACGAGCTGCCGCATCAAAGTTGCTGGGCAGGCGGGCTGCACCCAGGGGAGCTGCGGTGAGGGACAGACGAAGGAAGGGTTACTCCCTGAGTGGCCTCCATCCTCCCACTCAAACTGGATGATTTTCTCTGTTCCGCCCCCTATTACATCCCACAAGCTTCCCAGAGGATTTATGGAATAATTCTCAGCCTTTCAGCAGCACAGAGTTACTTTTTTAACCACAGTCTCTCAATTCATCTGCAGGGTTACTGTCCCTTGTGCTCCCCTCTCTCACATCCCCTGTGCCCCTGGAATCCGCAGAGCTGGCTCCTACTCTACACCCAGCCTCTGCACACCTTTTACTCGGCTCTGGACTCTTAGCCCGCGCTGCTCGCCCCACCCCCCTACAGCTGGCTCGGCCACGCCAGTCCCCTAGGCTGCTGTGAGACAGATACAAATGGCCTTCTTCCCTAGCCAGCTCGGCTAGGCTCCCAGGGAGGTTCTGATGGGTCTCAAGCCCCAGGAAGAAAGGCGTGTTGGGGGGAGTGGAAAGAGAGTAAGGTTTAAGGGGGAAGGAAAAAAACCTGTCCTGCCTCATCACACCTTAATCAGTGTACGTGATAACGAAATATTGTTTTAAATTATTTTCCATGGAGTAAAACAGATGCTTCCGGAGATGCCCCAAATTGATCCACTTATGCCGTAGTCCAGGGTTTCTCAACCTTGACACTGTCGATCTTTTGGGCTGGATAAGTCTTTGTTGTGGGGGCTGGTCTGTGCATTGTAGGATGTTTAGCAGCGTCCCTGGCCTCCATCCCACTAGATGCCAGTAGCACCGCCCCCTCCAGTTGTGAGAACCAAAAATGCCTCCACACTTTGCCAAATGTCCCCCCCGGGAGCAAAATCACCCCTGGCTGAGATCCACTGCTGTGGTTTCATGCATTCCCTCACAGGGTACCATGTGCCAGTGGAGGGCAGGCGCAGGTGCCCCTTGTTGGTCTTCACCTAGAGTCATCATGGGGAGTTTCCGGCACTACGGGCAGGCAGGCAGCGGCCGGCTCAGCACCCTATAGTCACCGCACAGAGACAAGCTCTACTTTTCCGCTGGTCCCCTCTCAGAGCACTAACCTGGAAGAACCCAGGCCTGAACCACTTCCAAAATGCTGAGACCCTCCACCTCCGTTTAACCAGATTCTTTTTGGTTCTTGGGTTTTTTACCCAGAAGCACCAGCTTCTGCCTCTTAGACTCTTTTATTGTTTGGTCTGCAAGGGCAATAAAAAGCCTCAAAGGGTTTCCGGGACATCAAATAGCTCCTTTTAAATTAAAAAGAAAGCAAGGGGGAGGGGAGACCTCCAACCTTTGTATTTTGTTACACAAGTGAATTAGAACATCTGGAATATGTTTCCTTCTGGCTGGGCACTATTTTAAGACATAGGGAGATTGTCCTTAAAATATTTCCCGGCCTTTTATGGCTGCCTAGGGTGTTAGAGGAATTGGTCTGTGTGTTGCCGGTTGCATTGGGTGTGGCCCAGGATTCTGGAGGAGTCGGTTGGCCTGTAAAGAGAAGCCCTGAGTGGCAGGGCTCAGGACGTCCAAGAGGATGGAAATTGCACCGTGGGCTGGAGCCGTCAGGGGAGACTGAAGGAGCGCAGATCCTGGATGTTCTGTAGCTTGCAACACTGTCTGAACATGAGATACGCTTACAGTTCTCTGGGTCTTTGCTCAAGTTTTTCTCTCTGCCTGGAAAGCGCTACACCCTTTGTCTACTTACTGTCCCCCTTAGTCTTCCAAGTGCACCTCAAAATTGCCCCTTCTTCTTTCCTAATGCAATAATCAGACAAGTGAGAAAGATATGTATAGGTCTATGTATGTATGTGTGTTGTATGTTCGGGGGTGTGTGTGTGCATGCATGTATATTTCATTGCAATGTGGTTTGTAGTGATGAAATGTGGAAATAGGCTAAAACATACAGTGACAGGAGACTAATCAAATAAATTACAGTATAGTCATATAATGAAAAATCACTCAGTCATTAAAAATTGAAGATACAAATGGCTATTGACTTGACAAGATGAAAAGAAGTTAAAAACAGCATATATGATCCTATGTTTTTTTAATATATTATACAGGAAGGGTTCTGGGAAGAGAGCAGGGTAGGAAGCACCAGGAATCTGTCTGCCTACCTAGACAATTGTGCTGGAAGAATCTGTACCATGATGTACAATAATGTAACTATTTTAGAACTCTGGGGTCTATTGAAGGCTTGCAGCTTCCAGGGGAAGGTTCCAACCATAAACTACTGTTAATTGTGGTCAATTTCAGCTCTCAGCTGGTAGCAGGTACCTATCTCTCACCCCTAGCTGCATGGCAGGCTGTTGTGCATATGTTCCAGGAGCAGCTTGCATGCAGCTTGTGGGAGCCAGGGTGGGCAGTAAGATCATGTCCTCAACCAATAATCCAGTATCCTGCAAAACTGTCCTTCAAATATGAGGGAGAAATTCATATATTCCCAGGTAAAAAAAAAAATTGAAATATTGGGGACCTGTGCCATGATTGCTGATTGCTGCTTCTGATCACAGAGGTGCAAACACAGAGGCAGGCAGCCATTGTTACTGCACCTCCCCACGTTGTTGCAAGCCCCTCCAACTGCAGCTGAATGACCTCCAGGGGATTTAAAGGGCCCAGTGCCTTTTTCTCTCCCCTTTACTTTTATTCCTCCCCTTCTTTGGGTACAGACATTAAAGACTAGGACATTCAAAAGCAACTGCATTTATGGGGGAAAGTAGAAAGTCACAGAGCATACCCAGGAAAAGGCATAGGTTCTGAAAAGACCTGAGAAGACTTTAAGTTTATACCTCAGACCGATCCTCATTACAGAGACAGCCTACAATAATTAAAACAAAACCAGTAAACCTGGGGGGGGAGGTTGGCAGGCAGGGATCTGATTTCCAGAGTTACCACATTATTAGAGTTAAATGTCCAGTTTTCAACAACAAAATAATCACAAGATATGCAAAGAAACAGGAAAATGTGGCCCATTCAAAGGAAAAATATAAGTCAACAGAAACTGTCAGTGAAAAATGCCAGCTGGCAGACCTACTAGACAAAGGCTTTAAAACAACTGTCTTAAAGATGCTCAAAGAACTAAAGGAAGATACGGAGAAAGTTTTAAAAAACCATGTATGAATAAAATGGAAATGTTAATAAAGAGAAAACCTAAAAAGAAATTCTAGAGCTGAAAAGTACATTAACTGAATGAAAAATTCACTAGAAGGATTCAAAGGCATATTTGAGTAGGCAGAAGAAAGAATCAGGGAACCTGAAGATAGGACAATTGAAATTATTGAGTGTATGAAACAGGTAGAAGAAATATTGAACAAAAGTGAACAGAGCCTAAGGGACCATGAGATGCCATCAAGCACACCAACATGTGCCTTGTGGGACTCCCAGAAAGAGAAGAGAGAGAAAAAGGGGCAGAGAGATTATTGGAAGAAATAATGGCCAAAAACTTCCTAAGTTTGATGAAAGACATAAATATAATCATCCAAGAAACTTAACAAACTCCAAGAGGAACTCAAAGACACCCATGCAAAGACTTATTATACCCAAACCATCAAAAGACAAAGACAAAGAGAATCTTGAAAGAAATAAGAGAAGTGTCTCCTCAGATACAAGGGATCCGCAATAAGATTATCAGCAGATTTCTCATCAGAACCTTTGTAGACCAGAAGCGGTGTGCTGATGTACTCAAATGCTAAAAGAAAAAAACCTGTCAACCAAGTATCCTGTATCCTTCAAAAGTGAGGGAGAAATTAAGACATTCCCAGATAAACAAAAGCTGAGGGAGTTTGTTACCGCTAGACCTGCCCTGCAAGAAATGCTCAGGCGAGTCCTGCAGATTGAAATGAAGGGGCGCTAGATAATAACTCTACATTGTGTGAAGAGATAATGATCTCAGTAAAGGTAAATACGTGGACAATTGTAAATCTAGTATTATTGTAATAAGAGTTTATAACACCGCTTTTTGTTTTCTACGTAGTTTAAGAGACTAATACATTAAAAAATATTATTAGTCTAATAGCTAATATTATTGTAATTTTGGTTCATAACTGCATATTATGTTTCCTACGTAATTTAAATGACTAACTCACTAAAAAACAACTGCTAGTTTATGTTTTTGAATACACAATGTATAAACACATAATTTTGTGATATCAATAACTGAAAGGGGTAGTGATGGAGTTACAAAGCAGCAGTTTTTGTATGTTAATGAAGTTAAGGTGGTATCGACTCAAATTAGAATATTATAACTTTAGGATGTTAATGTAATCCCCATGGTAACCACAAGGAAAATAGATGTAGCATATATACAAAAGGAAATGAGAAGGGAATTAAAACATTTCACTACAAAAAAAAAAACTAAACAGAAAAAGAAGACAGTAATCCAGGAAATGAAGGACTGAAAAGTTATAAAGCACAGAGAAAATAAATAGCAAAACAACAGAAGTAAGGCTCATTATTAGTAATATCATTAAATGTAAATGGATTAAACTCTTTAATGAAAATACAGAGATTGGCAGAATGGATCAGAAAACATGATCCAATAATATGCTGTCTCGAGGAGACTCACTTTATATCCAAAGACACAAATAGATTGAAAGCCAAAGGATGAAAAAGATATTTCATGCAAATAATAACCAAAAGAGAGTATAGGGGTGGCTATATTAATAAAAGTTTCAATATATCAAGTAGACATAACATTTATAAACATTTATGCACCTAATAACAGGCCATCAAAATATGTGAAGCAAAAATTGACAGAATTGAAGGGAGAAATAGAAATTCCACAATAATAATTGGAGATTTCAATACTCCACTCTCAACAGTGGATAGAACAACCAGACAGAAAACAAGGCAACAGAGGGCTTAAGGAAAACAGTAAATGAACCAGGTCTAAGACACGTATGCAGAACACTCCACCCAACAGCAGAATAGGCATTCTTCTCAAGGGCACATGAGACTTTTTTTTAGGATAGACCATATGTTAGGCCACAAATTAAGTCTCAATAGACTTATAAAGATAGATGCCACACAGAGCATCTTCTCTGACCACATCAGGATGAAATCAGAAATCAATAGCAGAAAGAAAACTGGAAAATCCACAAATTTGTGAAAATTTACTTACACACTCTTAAATAACCAATGGATCAAAACAAAAATCACAAGGGAAATTAGAAAATATTTAGAGACGAGTGAAATAGAAAATACAGCATTCCAAAACTTATCAGACACAGTGAAAGCAGTGCTAAGGGAGAAATTTATAGCTATAAATGCTTACATTAAAAAACAAGAAAGATATCAAATCAACAACCTAACTTTACAACGAAAGTAACTAGAAAAAGAAGACAAACTAAACCCAAAGCTGGGAGAGGGAAAGAAATAACAAAGATTAGAGCAGAGATAAACAAAATAGAGAATGGAAAAACAATAGAGAAAATCAATGAAACCGAAAGTTGGTTCTTCAAAAAGATCAACAAAATTGACAAAATTTTAGCTAGATTGACTAAGAAAAAAAGAGACGACTCAAATTACTGAAATCAGAAACGAAAATGAGAACCTGACTACTGATTCTATAGAAACAGAAAGGATTCTAAGACAGTGCTGTGAACAACTGTATATGAATAAATTGGATAACCTAGATGAAATAAACGAATTCCCAGAAACACATGATCTACCAAGATGGAATCACAAAGAAATAGAAAATCTGAAGTGATCTATAACATTAAAGGAATTGAATCAAGGTGATAGGGAATCTCGGACAAGATGCACACTGACTGATTCACACTGGCTGATCCCTGGAGGCCAGACCATGAAGCAGAGAGGCCTGGACCTCAGCCAATGCTGCTCCCTCTCTCACTGGCAACGGCTCCACAAGGCTGGAGGCCCTTCAAATCCTACTCTCCCCACTTCTTCCAGCCCCAGTGTTGGCACCCTGCCTATGCACAGAATAAGCAGTTCTCTCTTGGGTGTGAAATGAGGTGAAACCATACATTTCTCCATCCCAAGCCCTGGAGTTCCCCATTATTGATGGACCCACTGGAGTAAAGCATTACCCTTTCGAGGCTCATCTTTCCAAAGGCACATTCCCCGGGGAGGGAAAGCTCATTAATGCCCATGGATGACCGTGTGCATGACCTGAGCTGTTGGTTGATTCTACTCCCTGCTCTGTCATGAGGAATCTGGGCAAGTAGGAGCCCTGGTACCTGGAGTCAGTTGACAGAAAGAGCATGGTGGGGGAAGGACAAGGTGAGAAGTAAAACTCTACTGATATCACGACTGGATCAGGCACCAGCTCTGCCCAGGACCTTGCCTCCTGGAAAATCACAAAAATCCCAGACCATCAGCCTGAAAGCCCTCTTGGGTTCAACATCGTCGTGGGACAGAGGATGAAATTGAGAATCACAAAGGCAAAAGAGATTCCATGGCTGTCAATGGCAGAATCTGGACTAGAACCTGGGTGTAATACACCCAGCCTAGGGCTTTGCTTTTTTCCTGAAGTATTTCCAGAATTCTAAAAGCCTAGAACAGCAAGGAATATTAGAGATCATCTAATTCAGACTCTTATCAAAGATGAGTATGTTCTAGAACTCCACCAGTTCAGATAACAGGCCTGGTGCTCTGGCCATCTCTGTGAGATCTGCATACAGATGACAGTGGATTAAAATTCTGACCAGGGTTATTGAGGGTCTACCATAGGCCAGAAAGTCTATATTCTAAACTATCTTTTGAAAGCCGTTATTGTTGTCCCCTCTTTTTGGTGGAAGACACTGGGGATCAGAAAGGGTAAGTAATTTATTCAAAGTCATAGAGATAGTAAATTGAGAATATAGGATTTTAACTCAGGCCTATGAGTTCAAAAATCCTTGATTCTTCCACTAACTCATCATGGGCTGTGTGTGCGTGTGTGTGTGCGCGTCCGTGCATGCACGTGTGTGTATGTAGAGAGAGAGGGAGAAGGAGAGAGAGAGAGATGGTTTGAAAGAAAGACGGTGAGTTCTACCCTCTTGCCATCCCTGATGATGGGAGAGAGAGTGCTAAAAGGCCAATTGTACGGTCGTCAGTCTCACCCATCTGTTAGCATTAGTCCTTGCTTTCACTGACCATCTTTCCAGGCTAGGTCAGACTCTCTCATTACATGTCCACCCTCAGAGTACCTGCCTTGTCCTTCACAGCACTTATCATAGATTGATTCAGTTACCCATGTAATTATTTATTCAATACTTCTCTCCCTCAATAGACTGTAAGCCTCCTGAGGGCAGGGACTGTGTCTGTCTTGGTCACCACTGCATCATCTTGTATCTAGCACAGGGCCTGCACCAAGTATGTGTTCATAGTATTTGTCGAGCAAATAGATGAATGGTTGGTTGGATGGATAGGTGGATGCATGGATAGATACATGGTCAGATGCATGGATGCTTGGATGGATGGACAGATGAATCTCAGCTCACTGGAAACCTGAGCTGTGCAATGACCCAGAGCCCTAGGCCTGGGCTCTTGGCTGAGAGTCACAGCAGACCAGAACTCTATCTCTGTTCCCAAACCCTGCTGGGGTAGTAAGTCACCCAATTTCTGAAAACCATATGATTCTTCTCACAATGAGGCTGCCCAGAGGGGCCCGCAAGCCTCAAAGAGCACCAGGAAAACTCTGTTCACACGCACAGTGACTGCCAGCCCCTTATCGTTGCTGTTTCTTTGATGTGCTCTTTGTGAGTCAGAGCTGCTGTTGCCTCAGCGCTGTTCCTGTTTCAGCAGCACTCTGACATTTTTAAAAGAAAAAGGTCAGAAGCAGTGGACTCTGTCTTTGGGCTAAGACTGCAGACAGCCCTTTGATTTGATTACTTCTTGATTTGATTTTAAATGGACTTGGGGTTAAAGGGGACAAGGATGTCAAAGAGAAAATGCTGGAACTCTCCCATCTATGGCAAAATGAAGAGAAATGCTCCAGGCCTTTGGAGGAAACCATCCGCAACTTCCCCTTTTCTCTATAAGATCCACTGTATGTACGCTCATTCGGCTCAGCCTGGGATCTGGCTGTTTCCAGACCCATATTGAACTTTCTCACTTCCTTTCTTACCTGCATATTTCCTCTTGCCAAGAATGCCACCCCTTCTCTCATCTTCACTGCTCGCATATCCAAGTACTGTGCAGCCTTCTGAGCTCAACTCAATGGCTTCTTTCTCCACTAAGCCTCTTCTGCTCACAAGAGCCACCAGTCTCTTGCCCTGCCTGCTCTCTGAGCTCTTGTAACATTCACCGTCCGTGTGACAATTACTCATGCTACTATCTAATGATAATGTGCATTTTTGCAATGTTCTGTTACAATTTAAAGGAGGAAAGTTATGGTGTCTTCGGGACAATGGCACTCTTGGGGACAAAAGAAAGGAACTGGAGTCCAACTCAGCTACTGTCTTCCTATCTGATCCCAGGGAAGTTATTACTCTCAGTTTGTTCATCCCTAAAGTTGGAGTACTGTTGGATAGTTTTGAATATCAAATAAGATAAGGGTCACAAACATGCTTTGTCAATGTACAGTGGCATGCATATGTGAAGAATAATCAGCACCATCATCTTCTTTCTCTCCATCATTTCCAGCATCATGACCATCGCCATCATCGGCATCATTACATTGCTACCTCTCTTCCCACGCATACACGTGTTGTCTTCTAGACTGGACTGTGAGCCTCTCATGGTTAGAGACCTCCCTCCTTCTCCACCTAGCACAGGGCTGGGTACACAGTCGGTATCCAATGACTGTTTCTTAACCAACGGATAAAGTCAGAGGAAAAGAAATCAAAGGGAGAAGGTTGTATTTGACAAGGATGCCTTTCAGAGATCCTGTTTTCTTACTTCCTCTGTCTAAAAAAGAACAAATGGAAAGTGAGGACATTATAAAAGTCAGCAACCTCCCTGCCTAACAAGGATCATCATGGACAGTTTTTGTCATGGTCCCCAACAGTGCCAGGGCACTTCCCATCTCATGGTCTCATCTAGCCTTCAAGAGGGTCCTGAGAAAGGGGACAGGGAAGCGCAGGTACATTAGCACCCCATTCGGGAGTCAAGCAAAGTGCAGCTCAGCAAGGCCAAGGCTCTCACTTGCTCCAGGGTGGAGCAGCGAGTCGGTAAAGACCCGCCTGGGAAGCCGGCTCCTGACCCTTGGCCCCTGGCAGGGAGGCACTCATTCCACTGAAAGAGAATTCCCTACCATTAGTTGAGGCAGGCGTTTTATAAATGTTACATCATTTATTCCTCAGAGTGTCCTTGCAAATGACCCATCATCGTCCGCATTTTTTACGTGAGGAAACTGAGGCTCTGAGAGTTGAGATGACCTGCCTAAGGTCAGAGAGAGGAGGTGGGGGCTGGCTCTTATTTCCCAATAGCGGCTGAGCACATTCTAGGCATGTGGGCTGAGCCTATTGCCAGGGTGTGAATCTCTCCCCTGTTCTCTGGTTCCCACATTCACAGGAAGTTCGGGTCAACCACATCCTGCCACGTCCTTGCAAACGAGATAATGATCCCCACCACCACCATTCTCTGTCCCACCACAGCCCAGCCCAGCCCAACGAAGGCAGACGGGCTGCCTTTACTCTGTTGACAACAATTGAGTATCAGAGCTAAAAGAGGCCTAATTCTATGCTCCTTGGAGTGTCTTCCTTCAGAATCATCTGGGGCAGTTGTTAACAGTTCAGAATCCCCACGCCATCCCTGGAGTTTGAAACAGTGGCTCCAAAGGAGTGGCCTAGGAACCTGCATTTTTAACAAACACCCTGAGTGATTCAATGAGCATTCACATTTGGGAAATCACCAGTGCAACCCTCTTATTTTAACAGAGTGAAGTTGAAGCCCAGGGAGGAGAAACAACTGCCCTCTGGCCCCAGTAGTGTGGGATTTGCTGCCTCTTCCATGTGCCTGTTGCATCTGTTACAAGGGACCACGGAATGCTATCGAATTCACACTGTGCCCCTAGGGAAGCAGGTTGGGACAGTTAATTAAACCACCTTGGGATCTAACACATCCAGCTCCATGTAAGCAAAAGGAATGATGCTTTGTGGAGGGTGAGAAACACATCGGGGGATCCTCCAGAAGAACCCCCTGCGTGCAAGGCAGAATCCTCATCAGACGACTTGGAAGCTGCCTTCTTGGAGTGATTGGCCTCCAGTTCAAAAGGATTAAGCCTTTAGGCCAGAAGAAGGCAAACTACCGCCAGCGGGTCAAATCCGGCCCCTGCCTGTTTTTGTGAAGTATTATTGGAACACAGCCACACCCATGTGTTTACGGCTGCTTTTGTGCTACAATGGCGGGGTAAAGCCTCAAATATTTCCTATCTGGCCCTTTACAGAAAGAGTTGGCCAACCTTTGCGTTAGCCCATCAGTGAACCAGCAAAGCTTTGCTCCAGAAGGTCTATGCTATTCTCAGTCCCGTATCCCCATCACCTAGCAGCGCGGTGCTTGGCATAGAGTAGGCACTAAAAAACATTGTTGAATGAATGAACCATCACAATGAGCTAGTTTAATTCCCATTATACAAATGAGAAACCCATAGCTCTTAGAAAAGTTTAGTATATAGTCCAAAGTCTCAGAGTTAGAAAGTGCTAGAATTAGAATTTGTCTTGATCCAAGGTACAGTATTTTCCCCTATAAACTTGAACTATGGGTAAGGTAGAATCTTGCCAGAACTCTGCAGGTATGGGGCCTTGGGTAGATCTTTGGAAGAAGGGGCTGGATCACAGGGTTGGGAAAGGTAGGAAGGCCCTAGGATGAAATAAAGGATGATCTGAAGGGACAAGAAGAGCCTATGCTGCTGGGAAAATTGTTACCTTGAGAATATATTAAGCTGATTCATACTACAGTGTTAGCTTCTTTCTGGACCTGCTTTCAGCTTAACTAAAGGTGAGGAATGGAGCTTTTTCACCTGGAGGTGAAGGAGGACTCCTCAAGGAGCACAGAAAGGGGAGATGAAAGTGAGCCAAGCACACGTACCAGAATTCAACTCAAAACGAGCCAGGCTCTGGTCTCAGAGGTACTGAGTCACTGGGGGTATTCGCAGAGAGGCTGGGCAACCACTTAGCAGTGGGGCTGTGGTGGACGTGCCTGCTCCAGGGCGAGCCTGAGCCTAGTGGTCATGAAGCCTTTCCCAGCTCTGAGTTCTCACCCTGATTATGCGGCTTGAGTCAGCCCCGACACTCTCCCCTTCTAGTTCACGGAGAGGCATTAAAGGTACAGGACAAGCTCTCTTGAATCTGATGAGATCCAGCTTTATCAGAGTCACTTGGCCAAAACAGTCATAGAAAGTGGAGAATCAATTGGTCTGGC
Organism: Equus quagga; assembly: GCF_021613505.1. NCBI lineage: Eukaryota > Metazoa > Chordata > Mammalia > Perissodactyla > Equidae > Equus > Equus quagga. Next base: position 62,793,232 of record NC_060268.1, on the reverse strand, counting down.
TGATTGGAATTCTTTGTTATCTCTCCTAAATAAACCATATCCACAAAGTATGATCGACAATTTCTAGTGTCTGTTTTTCAAAGTGGACTGAGAACGTAAAACTGAACGCCAGACTGAGTTTTCACAGTTTTTTCCTCTAATCTTGACAGTTATCTCATTACACTTAATTCACCAGAAAGTCGTTTGGCTATCACATGTATTGAGTGCAAGCACTCAACTTAGCATGCAAAGAAGCAACTCTATTTTTCTGCACTCATGTTTCATCACATTATAGAATAATTAAATCCATTCTTTAATTAGAATAATACATACAGGTTCAGAACAAACACAGATAACACTTGATAAGCACAAACAGTTCAAACGATAGGAACAGACATACCTGGAAAAATTGGAGGGTACCTGATGGCTTCAAGGGTTTGGTGTGTCCTGGGCATGGGCACAGCGCTTGCTGAGGGGCACGGAGAGCCTCCAGCAATCTGGCAAGTTGCCTAATGGAAGATTGGCTAAGAGGGGTCTGCTATTTAACCACACATTTGCTGCAGCCCTTTGTCATGTGCAGAGCACTGCCCTGTGCAGCCCCCCGACCCTCTGAGGCAGGCAGAAAAGATTTTCCTATAGAGAAAATGAGGATCAAGGACAATAAGTGACTCTCTCAAGGACAAATATGCAGTATTAACTCCTTGTGTTTGTACTGCTTGAGCCCAGCACAGAGTGGACACGTGAAAAAAAGTCCACTATTTTTGGGACAGAAATAATAGAGCTGGGCCCAAATCCAGGGAGATCTCTGAGCGCCCCAGTTCTTCCAGCCCACTTACAAAGCATGTGCGAAATGCACACGATATACCAAGCTCTATACTTGGCTTGGGTACCAAAGATGGAGCCTGTTACTTCTCATCTGTTTAGAACCTTGTGCTTTCTCATTCTTGTTCCTCTCCCCACCTCTCCCCTGGGGAAAAGAAAAAGCCAAATCCTTCTGTCTCCTTCGGTGTCACTGTTAGATTCTCTGCAAAGTGGCCCGGGGAGAAACAATTGAGCACCGGAGGATGATGCCAAAGCTCTCCAGAGGAAAGGTCAGCAGTGTCCCCCACCCAGTCTCACCTTTGCCCCCTGAACCCCGTGTCCTACTTGTAACTCCAAGACTTCCCATACTTATGCAAAACATCCTAGCTGTCTCCCCATGAGCTCGAGGGGAAACCCTAAACCTCAGAGTGAAATGAAGGGGTCAATTTGCCAGAGGAAATTAGACACAAATAAGCCTGGGGTGAACCGCTCAGCCAAAACTGTTTCTCCGGATTAGTCACAAGGTTACCCACTCACGAATGTCCCTCCCTGACTCCCCCCGCAACCCCGGTTAATCTAGAAGGCTGGTCTGGTTCCAAGCATGGCCAGAAGAACAGGGGCAAAGAAGGTTGCCGAGGGAGGGACATTTACCAAAGATACCGCAGCGACCTTCCTTCCGCCTGGGTGGGGCTTCTCTTTTCTTTTAACCTCCCGCTAAACTGCTCCTCGGCACCTCCGCTTCCTGCCAGTGCTACCAGGAGATCTTTAAAAGTTTAATAGGAGGGAGTGGTGCCCCCAACTCCATCTTCACACTCTCAGGGAAGGCAGCAATGGTCCCGTGGCTTAGTTCTCAGCAAATATTTATTGAAGCCTCTTTTCTGCTGGGTACACATTTACCATAGAGCTGATGGTTAGTAAGGCAAAGATATCAAATAACCACTAGATAGTACACTTGCTGACTGTGGGGGTTTGCGTCTCTTTGATTCAGTGCTGTATCGTGAGGCCAGGAAGAGGCCTGGCAATAATAGGCATTCAGTAAGTATAAGTTGAGTGAATGGATGACACAAAGAATTGCAGGTGTCTCACTGAGTGCAAAAATTAAACATGCCCTGGTCTATGAGAATGTGTCCCGGGATTTCTAACGTCCTTTGGGTCCAGGGAAGGCTTCTTTGCCAAAATGATGACCTGGCTGAGATCCACAGGGTGAGTAGGAACCAGCTAAAAGAAGGAGGAGTGGTGGCAGGAAGAATAGTCCAGGCAGAGGGAACAGCATGGCTGAAGGTCCTGAGGCAGGAGGAGCAGAGTTCCTGAGGGGAAGGAGGTCTGTGGAGCTGGAGGATGGGTGGGAAGGAGGGTTGGGTCAAGGTGACTCTGGAGAGGACAGCAGAGCAAGCCTGGTGGGCTGAGGAGAGGACTCCAGATTCTTCCTCAGAACAAAGAGGAATCGCTAAAGTGCATTCAGCAGGAACCGACGCGGTCAGACTTGTGTTGGCATCACGAGTTGAAAGGCCACTGCCACAATATGTTTGGGAGTGTCTAGGTATACACAACAGTGGGAGCTGGGGAATTCACCTCAGCTGTGGCTGAAGTTGAAACTGGTGTATTTTCCGTCTACTACAGGCTTACCTTCACATCGCTACGTAATGCATTTTATGCCGTAAATACCGATGTTGCATTACTGTGAGCCAGACGTCATCCTAAGTGCTTCACAAACATTCACTCATTTAATCCTCACAATGGCTCTGTGATGTTGGTGTTATTATTATCCTGTTTAAAAGAGGAGGCAACTGGGGTGGGGCGTTCAACCCAAGACAACAAATGGCATTACCAGAGTCTTCCTCAATTCCTGTGGGGCACAGAGGGCTCCAGAGGGCTCCATTGCCCTACGGAGGGACTGGGGAGAGGCTGGCCTGGAGTTGCAGTGGGGGTGACTTAGCTCAGGAAGTCAGCTGTCAGGAGATCCAGCCACAGCGGAGTGGAGCCTCGATGGCAGGAAGAGAAGGAGGCCCCTGCCAGGGCCACAGCTGCAATCCTGGCAGCTCCCATGTAATCTGAGGGATCCCTCACTTTCTCTTCCCCCGGATCATCTGCTTCATGGCTCCCACAGCTGCCTCTTTCTTGGTTGACACCTTCATTTTAGCAGAACCCCCCCCCCGCCCCCGTTGCATTCTGAGACAGAGAGAGTAGAAGGCAAATTTGGGAGGAATTTGCATTTTAAAAATGTCTTTAGAAGGGCCGGCCCGTGGCCCAGTGGTTAAGTTCGCACGTTCCGCTGCAGGCGGCCCAGCGTTTCGCTGGTTTGAAGCCTGGGCGCGGACATGGCACTGCTCATCAAGCCACGCTGAGGCAGCATCCCACATGCCACAACTAGAAGGACTCACAACTAAGATATACAACTATGTACTGAGGGGCTTTGGGGAGAAAAAGGGAAAAAATTAAATCTTTAAAAAAAAAATAAATAAATAAAATAAAAATGTCTTTAGAGCTTCTGCTGGATTGTTATTTGGCTGGGCATAAATTCTACAATGTAAATCACTTTTCCTCAAAATTTTGACGATGTGGCTTCTTTGCCTCTAGGTTTCAGTGCTGTTGCTGAAAAGCCCGCACTTGCTTAACAGTTTGTCTGGGTATAGAATCCTAGGGCATAAATCAGCTTCCAGAACTGTTGAGAAACCCAAAGCCATCCTGTACCCTGATCTGTTAGACATGTCTTGCTTTTGTTTTGTTTTGTTTTTCCCATTTTTCCTTTCTGGAAGCTTTCAATATCTTCTCTTTATCCGTATTCTGAAATTTCACAATAATTTGCCTTGATGTGTGTCTTTTTGTCATTTGCTGTGTGGAGCATGTGGTGGGTTCAGACAGGGAAACGTGATTTCAGTTCTGCGAATTTTATTTTTGTAAAATTTCCTTGCATATTGCCTCCACTGTGTTTTTTCCATTTTTCTCTTTTTGGGTTTCTTACTATTTGGATGCTGGAGATCCTAGATGGATCCTCCAAATTTGTTCTCTCTCTTTCCTATTTTCAATCTGTTTATCCTTTTGTTTTACTTTCTGAGAGGTCTCCTCATGTTCCAAATGTTGCCTTATTTAAAAAAAACTTTTTTGGTCTGCTCATTTTAACTTTCAAGAGCTCCGTTTTATTCTAGGTGGGATCTCCCACTTTTTCTTTTGACATTCTGTTTTTGCTTTTTGAATATAACGCCTTCTGTCTGTCTGATGATATTACTTATAATGTTTTGAGGTCCATTCATTTCTAACGTGGGTCACTAAGATCAGATGAAAAGCTCTGTGGAGTGGAATGGGGCTTCTCAGTTGGTGAAATTAACTATAAGGTCATGTGGGAACTCATCATTTCACTGAGGGACCCCCAGCCATCAGGAATGTCCCCATTTTGTAGATGGAGAGGAATCGTCACTGAGAAAATAAGCAACTTGCCCAAGTTCACCCAGCTGACTGGGGTAGCTGAGATTCCAGGCACAGACGCTTTGCTCCAGAAGCAGTGTTCTGAACCCCTGCTTAGAACTACGCTGCCCCTCAGAGCAGCAGCAGCTGACATATATTGCTTTCTATATCCCAGGCACTGTTCTAAGCCCTAAAAACATTAAATTAATTTAATCCTCACTACAGCCCTTTGAAGAAGTTACTATGACTAGACCCATTATTGACAAGCAATCTGAGACACAGGGAAGCTAAATACCTTCCCAAGATCGTACAGCTAGTATGAGAGAGGACACAATCCTAAGCAATCAGGACCCAAGGTCCTCTCTGCTTAGTCTCCCAGAGACTCAGTTTCCCCATCTGAAAAATGGCAACATGATCCCTAATTCACAGAGTGCCTTCGAGGATGAAATGAGAGAACACATGTGGGAAACATGTTCATAATAGAACCTCTACAAATGTTATTTTCATTAGAAAACATTTTCCTCTCTGTAGGATTCAATTTCTTTAAACAAGAAGCTATAGTTTGGGGCTCGCTAAGGTTTCGCCTACCTGTGAACCTCCACAGTTTGAAGAACTGGGCTGCAAAGTTAGGGTGGGCCCACCTCAGAGGAGTGAGATGGGGTGGGAGTCGGGGTGAGGGTGGGAGGCGTCAAGACCTGACGCAAACAGATAGAGGAAGAAAAAGTCAGGAGGCAGGAGTGAGTGTGACATGTTCCGGACGGTTCCATCTTCCAACTTGGGCGCAGAGCATCACTTCTGTGTTCCCAAATAGCTGTGAAGTTCAAATAACAGACTCCAACTGACACATGAAAAGGGACACATGTAACCACTCACAGGCCAATTAATATCGGGGTGGGGAGAAAGCCATGGGAGGGGGAGGCCTCTGGGGTTGAAGTGAGCAAAAGAATGATGGCCGTGCTTCCGGCCCTCCGGCTAAAATGGGCTATTATGTGTCATCAGGAAACTTAAGAAGGGGGGAAAAGCAACCTCTGATCAAAGCCCCTTTTGTCAACTTCTAACAGATTAATAGATGACAGATTTTGCACTTAGAGCTCCACTGCAAGGTCAAGGGCAGTGAAACAGGGCTTGTTGGGACCTTTTTCTTCTTTCGTTCAGCTGCTAGCCTGCAGAACTCATCATTCTGACAGCCTGGCCGCCTGAGACAGCTCTAAGGAGGCCTGCCTTCCCCAGGGCTTTTGTGGGGGAGAGCCAGGGGCTCCTTTGCACAGCCTAGCCAGGCTCGCCTCCTGCCCACAGCCACTTCCCTGCTCAGACTCCTGTTGGGGGTTCCTCATCCTTGGAGCCTCAAGCTCCTCATGGCCTTGCCCCCAATTCCCCGTTTATGGCCTCTTAGTGGCCTTCCACGGACCACAGAAGGGAGACACACTTCTAAACCTGGCTTCTAGGTCCCTCGGTGATTTGGCCCCACCCCGTTACCCCAGTGCGTCTACATCAATCACACTGGATTGCTTGTGGCTCCTCGAACCCCCCCTTGTCCTTCTGCCTCCATACCTTGGCCTTCTCTGCCACCCTTTTTGTCTTCCTGTCAACTTCCTACTCATCCGTCAAGGCTATGTCAGTGTCAACTCCTTTGAGAAGCCTGCTCTGACCTCCTGCCCTGCCCTCCCAGCCGGAGGAGAGACTCTAGCCTCTGTGACTCCCAGACTCACTCTTCAAAGAGGCAGCCTTCTGCGATTACCTTACTGTAGGATCATTACCTACTCATAGGCTCTTCCTCCCCACTTGGCTGTCTGCAGAGACCCGTGTGCTGCCTGGCATGGAGCAGGTGCTTCCTGTTACATAGAGGTGGGTGTGTGTTGGGTGATTCACCAAGGTGTGAAAGATTGTGGAGGAAGACTCTAAGGTCACCCTAATGATCCCCCAGCCCTGGCAGAACCTGTGACTTGCTTCTAACCAATAGACTATGGTGAAGGTGATGGGATCAGTCCCATGATTAAGTTACATTATATGGCAAGGATGATAGGCTGTCAACCTCATGATGATGTTGCTTTATGTAAAACTCCATGCTGGCAGACACTGGAGGGAATGACCCTCCTTGCCAGCTTGATGAAATAAGCAGCCACGATGAAGAAGCTCAGTGGTAAGGAACTGTGGGTGGGCAACTTCCGGGACCTAAGGGCAGCCTATAGCTCACAGCCAGCAAAATCCGGGGCCCTCAGTCTTATAGCCAGGAGGCAATGAATTCAGCCAACAAGCTGAGTGAGCATGGAAGTTGATCTTTCGCCGGTCAAGCTTCCTGGGGAGAATGCAACCCAGCCAACACTTTGATTGCGGTTTTGTGAGATCTTGTGTGGAGGACCCAGCTAAGCCATACCTGGTCTCTTGATCCACGGAAACTGTGACACGATAAATGTGTGCCTCATTTTAAGTTGCTACATTTGTGCTAACTTGTTACTTAGCAGTTAAAAACTGATGTAGAGATCATTTTAAAAGTGCATTCTTTGGGGTCTGGAAGCCCTAAATAGTCCTGAGGAAATTCAGTTTCACTCTTATCAGGTAATATATTGGCAAGAAATTTTTGTCAACCAACTCAAACCAAGACTTCAGAGCAAGGGCCTGGAGAGTGACAGTGGGGTCAGGCCTTGGAGGAGAGAGACGTGGCAAGATGAGAAGCCACAGTCAGACAGGGAAGAGGAAGAGCCTGGATCTGAAAACAGGTTCTGGGGCTCAGGCTCTGCTAATAATTGGCTACCAGTCTTTGGGCAAGGCACTTCACTCCAGGCCTCCAGGATCTCACATACAGCCGTGTTATGAATGGTTTGAGTTTTACAGCTTCCTCTGGATCTAGCATTCTGAGTCAACGATGGTTCAATTTTGCCAAGGAACTCTATATTTCAGAGTATAGTCAATCTTTCACTTTTCATTCAGAATAAGTTACTTATACTTTCAATAGTTTTAGGATCTCTTATCATAAAAGATACATATTTACTAACACCATTAAAAAAGAGAGAGAGAGACCTAAATTGAGTTAGAGGAGGGGACAGAAACCCATACCAGAATCCCAGGCTAAGGTCGACATCTGCTTGCCTGGTTCCCTCCCCCTCCGCATGTTTCCTATAAGGGATATATTCCATGTGCTTGGGGAGGGGCTAATATTGTCCCTCTTCCCATCTATAGGGATGGTCACATGGCCCATATTTGGCCAATCAGAGTACCCCAAGTCTCTGGCCACTGGGATTGGTTCAGAAATGAGCATCTGTGCCGAGCAGGACCAGTCAGATTCCTCCAGTAGGACTTTGCTGACGGAACTGGTAGAAAGATTCTCTTCCTGCTGGACTTGCTGAACTCGCAGACTGTGTGTTTGGGGCAGTTTGGGGCTCTGATGGCTGCCCTGTGGAGAAAGCCTGTCTGAGATCTAGGAAGGGAGCCCTGGTAACACTGAACGCCTGAACCCAGCCATCTCTGAAGCCGTCTGCACTTACTTGACCTGATAAATTATCTTTTTATCTAAAGTAGTTTGGGTTGGGTTTCTGCCACTTGTAACCAAAAGAATCTTAGTTCATGTAGATAGTTATTTCAACTGACCATATAATTTAGCCCTGTGTCTCTTGGATACCAAAACAAAAGGGAACCACATTGCATCAGAAGCTCTCATCCTCTCAGACCTGAAAGGCCAAGAAAGAGAACATTTTCTCCAGTGCTTGGGCCTTTTTCTCATGGTCTTTCCCATTGGTGGGCCAGAGCACCATCTTCCCCAGCTGCTTCAGAAATGACGCAGAAACATTCCTCATATGGCTGGTTGCCTTTTGGACTGAGCCTCGACAAAAGACCAGCCACAGAAACCAAGCGTCAGTCAGTGCTCATGAAGACCTCCTGAGCTTTCAACCAGACAGGCAAACGGGCCAGGAGGCTTGGGGTCCAGCCATGAATTGCCTCTGGCCCCTCTTCCCGTAGCGTCCACAGGAGCATCTCCTCCAACTGCCGGGCTGAGGTTGGACTCCAATCCGTCATCTCTTTGGTTGGAAGGTTGGTGTTTCCTTGCAAGGGACCACAAAGCCATATTACATTCAAAGTTAAATAAACAAACGTTTGAATCTGTGTTTTATTGGTTCCATACCATCTGCCATCTGGTTTGGGGGAGCAAGGAAAACTGTGGTTTTGTTGGTTTTGTGTGTGTTGTTGTTGTTGGTTTTTTGCTTTTTTTTCTTTTCCCTGTGAAAATTCTCTAAGGTTGAATGCTGGCAGCAGTACCGGCTGGTTAAAAGCCACCTACTTTCCCACGTCTTAACTTGCAGCTAAACGTTGGAGGCTGGTCTGGGTCTCCATCTGCTAAGCAGCCTGTTGTGTGAAAATGAGATCTATACATACGCAGAGCTCCACAGCCTGGCTTCCAAGATCTAAAGAATTGTTACAGGCGAACCGCAAGAAGCGCTTATTTAATGTCGACAAGCTGCACCCAGACCAAAGGCTAGAGCAGGGCATATGGAAGAGGAACAGAGGAAACCTGGTGTCTGAGCACCCCGGGCTGTCAGGAAAGGCAGCTCCGCCTTCAAGACTCGGGTTGCTAGAGATGTCAAGCTTGTAATCACTTGAAGGAGAAAATACGCCCCAGACCCTGGGTGGGAAATATGCCCCAGCCTGCCTGAAATCTTGAATCTGGAAAATGCAGTGGTTGTGGGGGGTGAGAGGGGGCACATTCCATGGTGGGGGTGTGGTGAGGGCCAACAGCTCAGTGTTTTCTGTTGGCCCAATGGAGCAGCTTTCAAGGGGGAGAAATTTACTCTCAAAGCTTCAGTTTCCACGACTTTTAAACCAGGTCTTCAGCTTCCTCATCTATAAAATAAAGACAGACTTGGGCCTGGGTCACAAATGCACATGGCACAGGGCCAAGCAGGTAATGAAAATGAGTGAGGCCGGCCAGGTGGGGACCAAGGAAAACATGCTTTTAGCTAAAGGGTGGCAAGGACTCACTGGCTCCAGCGATGGTGGGCATGCAGTAACCCAGCCCAGTGGGGCCAGATTTTTTATGTGAAAATATCCAGTGTTTCAATGATGGCAGCTATTGCAATTCCTGAAAAAAATTCCAATCAAATGAAACCTGTCTGCAGCCCGCATAAGACCCTCAGGTCTCCAGCTGGTGACCTCGGTGGAAGAACTCAAGGAGACAGTCCGTGGGAAAGGTCAGGGACGAGGACCGTCTCTCTCCATGATGAAGGGCAGGAAGCCCAGTCCAGGCACACTGGTCCTGCTCTTATCTGCACGGGCCGCGGATGACACAGAGGGATTCTCCGGGCACTGGATCCTCCAAGTTTGGTACACAGAGGCTGGAAGGGTCCTCCTCAAGAGGCCCTCCCTCACTAATCCTGAGCCCTAGCAGGTGGTGAAATTCCAGTGCCAGGCCAGCCATTCCTCCTAGCCCTTACTGACACAGTGACTACTCTGGGCCTTTCCAGCTCTGGGGGTCCCTGGTCTCTCAGCTGCGCCATTCATTGGCGGGAAAGAAATGAACTCTGCCGTGTGTGCATATGACATCCTTGCTGCACACGCCCTCCGGGGCCCTGCAGTTTGGTCCCCTCCCAACCACCCTTTTATAGTATCATGAGTTAGCAAGTCGGTGACCTGCACAAAGTGAGACACAGCCATTTAATCTCATGCCAGATGTCTCCTCACTTGGCACGATGTGGGACAGTCCTCACTGTCTCAGCAGCCAAAGAACTTAGTCTATTTCTTCTGGGGTTTTTTGCTGTTGTTGTGTCTTTTTTCTAATTGAGGTGTGAAAAACTCGGTTCAGTTGAAGTCTCCGATAAAGAAACACAATTCAGATTTCTTCAGTGATAAAATCTGGATATTTGTATTTCAAATAATGTGGCCCAAACAAAGCAAATTCCTCCTTTTTTTCCTTCTTTGGCTTAATGAATATCATTTATTCAGTAGGAAATCTTTATACTGTATGTCCCATGTGTTAAGAATAAATGTACATTAAATCTTGGTAAGACGTTAAGGGGAAAAAAAGCAGGCAGGAGACCTGCCTCCCAGCAGCCGTCATCTTGCTCAGGGACCTGGTGAGCCATTCAGTCCTCTGAGCTTCACCGGCCTCAACTGCCACGCGGATAAGAGGGTGCGTGGAGGGCCCTCCTGCTCCACCTTCCTGCAGAGCAAGCAGTGTGGTGGGGGAGGGGGAGAGCACAGGGGAGGAAGGGAGGCTAGCACGGAAAGAACTCCATCACCAGAACACCACCGGCCAGCAGACTATCTGCCTCACGGGCAGGAACAGTGTACAGAATCAAAGTCCACTTCTAGAAACATGAATAGACCGTGAGCTTGTGGGGGCAGAGAGTAGGTCCTGCCATCTTTGGGCCCCAGAGCCTAGCGTGACACTTGCGCAGAGTCTGTACCCAGTCATTGCGGAATTCACTCACGTAAGAATCAACTGGAACAGACTGAGCTGGCATTTCACAAAGCCCTTCCCCGCATTGAGCCTTGTAGCAATCTGTGAGACAGGATGGGGCAGGCACTGTTGTTCTCCAAACAGAACAGGGAAACTGAGGCCCGGCAAGGTGAAGGGGCTTGTCAAAGGTGGGTTGGTAGAGAGACATCTAGATCCCAGGTCTCCCACCTCCTGAAGAATGATCTTCCTTTCTGAGCAGTGGCTCTCAGTGATCGTCAAGCCTCCTGGGGGCAGACGGTCTGAAGTGAAGGTGCCATCCGAAAGACCTAGAGATAAAGAAAATAACTAACTAGCTGGTTTGGTGTTAAATCAGATCCAGACTTACACCAGCTTCTAACATAGAGGTAATATCAGCCATCAAAGATTTAAGAAAATCCCTGGGAGATAAAATTAAAACGAAGAGAATTCTATTACTTACTTTATTTTTTTTCCCTGTGATTACATCATTATTTGATTTTTCCAGGGGCAACACCCCCACGCTGCTCCCACTCGTATGAAAGATGCACCCCATTAGCACTCACTGTGGTCTGCCCGGTGTCTGGCTGGGTCCCAGAACATCTTGGCATGTTGGGCAGGTCAGAGAGAGAGGCCTGGGCTCCCCAGGTCACGTGAACCCCAGGGCCGGTGAAAGGCAGGTGACTGACACACAGGCACACTTGCACGCATGCGCGCAGGCACTTACACAAAGAAAGGAAACCACATTCGGTCTGGGCTGGCCCCAAGCTGAGGAAGAAACTTCGAAGAGTGACTGCCTTACTCAGTAAATCAAGATGTGGGATTCAAACCACTTCCTCCTCTAGCTTTGTGTTAGGAGCATCATATACCTGCTCTTGGGGCATGCTTACAACCCTCGGAGGGAGGAGTCACTACCGCCATTACACAGATGCAAAACCCACTCAGACGTCAAGTGACTTACCCACGAACACAACTAGCGAGAGGCAGTGCTGGAATAGGCATCCAGATCTGCTTCACCTACTAGAAGAGACCTCCCTGGACTCTACCCTCCAAGGACTCCTGGATGCTGAGGTCCGTAGCCCCTGGTCCATGGAGATGTCCAGGCTGCTGCCCAGAATTGAACCATGGGCCATTTCCTGTGCTTTCATCTGACCCATCAATTCCAGCTGAGTGTCTGGGACAATCCCCACCCATTTCCTGGGCTCATTTCCCCAGAAGGAGATTCTGTAACATCCTCTAAGTGCTGTGGCCTTTCATCTAGTTAGACACTCCCTCAGTGGCTCAGGTTAAATTACAAGGCCCAGATGTACATTTCAGAGAACATCCCACAAAATCTTTGGTTGGTGGCTAACAATGAGACCTCTTTAGGCAGAAGGCCTTTTCTATCATTCAAGCCACTGCCCACCCCTGCCTGCTCCCTCCCTCTCCCAGATGGAAAGACAGGAGTCTTGGGTCCTGAGGTTGTGGGCTCTTTGGGTTAGGTGTCGAAGTCAATGAGCCCCATTCAATCTGATCCCTGCTCTGCACTCCCTTGGGGGGCTTAGGCAGCCTCTACTTGGCCATCTCCTGCCACGGGGAGCTCACCACCTCTCAGATAATCTTGCAATTCAGGCAACACTGAGCTTTGGACGTGCTTCCTCAAATGAGCTGGCATCTGCTTCCCTATTCATGAGGACCCACTCTTCTCATTCTTCCACTTGGGCCACACAAGAAAAGGCAAATGGCTCCTCAACACTGCAGCCACACCTTGCAGCAAAGGCAGCAATTTCTAGTCTTAGATGTAACTCTAATCTCTCTACACACTTGGGTTAGTCACGTCTCTCCTTTCTGACCTCAATGTCTCATCTGTAAGATGGGGAAGACTGGACAGAGTGCCAGCTAACTCCCCTTCCAGATTTGTCCTTAGGACTATGCCACGGAAGGCTTGGGCAAGGACTTGAGGCCCCTGAAAGCCAGCATTATGAAAACCATGAACAGCATCTGCATTCCTGGTTCCTGATCTGGTATACTGTTTCCACCCGTGGAGACAAAAGAGCATCACCGAGATGTAAACGCAACCTAAGATGAGGAGGACCACCCCACAGCTGAAGGGGAAGTGACTAGTTGTGGTTCAATAAGTTTCCATAAAGAAAGAGAGCTTGTAGCATGAAGGCGACCCAGGAGGAGAGAAGGAGCCTGAGCTGAGTGATAAAAGACAAGGATTGGTCCCAGCTCAGTCATCAACTAGCTAGCTGATCTTGGGTGTGTTGCTTGACCTCCCGGGTCCTTGACCTCTTCCTCTGCTAAATGAGAGACATTGGAACAGCTGATCTCTAAACTCAAGAAGTCAGAGAATCAATAGGAAACATAAAAGTGGGCCAAGAATATAGCTTGGAGTTTGATCAGCTTTAGTAAAGCTATCCACAAGGCTGGTGGGCAAAGGGCACCACACAAATATGAATGAAGCTCTGAGAGGCTGGAGACCACGTGTTTGTCCTCTCTAAAGCCTGGTGCCTGGCCAAGGGAGGCCCTTCCTAAAGAGGGGAGGGTTCAAGGGCTGGTATGGCAGAGACAAAGGCTGGAATCTGGGTCTAGGCTCCACCATTGCTTACAAGGGCCTTAGGCACGTCGTGTAACTTCTCCAAGCCTCGGTTCCCTCGTCCTTCACACAAGGGCCATCCCTTCTGTTGCACGAAGTTGTTGTGAGGCTTAAAAGGATTAAATGTCTGGCACACAGTAGGAGTCCAGCTGCAGGCTCTGGTCGAAGCTGGTCATCTGTGTGCCTGCATGGAAGGAATAAGCCTTAGTGAAATTCTGGAACCTTCTTAGTATTTAACAGCCTGTAAGGACCTTGATCCTGCATCTGACTCAGAAATACCTCTCTCTCTGTCTCTTTCTCTCAGACACACACACACACACACACACACACTCATACACACACACACGATAAAAGAAAGAGAAAACCGCAGTCAGCCTGGGGTGTCCCCAGGCAAAGGAAAAACGTGCGGAACAAGTACCCGATGCAATAAATCAAACTGCGGAATCCGAATCTGAGCCAGGGTCCAACCTCTAGCTCCAGTTGCGTCAGAGGCTGGGCCGTACTCTCTGTTCCTGCAGCCAGCAATACCCAGAGGTCTGGCCAACTCCTCAGGCCGCTCCCAAGAGGGTCAACCCCTTCAAGGGAGCTCCAGAGGGCCCAGAGTGGGAGGGAGAGAGGAGAACCAGACTGCTGGCCACTGGGATGTTTAGCTTAGCTAAGCCAAGAAGATAGCCATAAAACCTGGCTGTGGCAAACCGCCCTGATTCCCAGAGTGTTGATGTTGGAAGGGGTTGTAGAAAGACATGGAGGTGTGTGCGCAAGAGCCCCCAGTGGGAGGTGGAGACCCAACTCTAGATGAGCCTCAGCCCCTAATTGCTAGGTGGTGACTCCAGGTGAGTAACTTCCCTTCTCTGGGCCTTGATTTTCTCATAGAAAATGAGGGGCTTAGATTACTAGAGAGCCTCTAAGAGCCTTTTCTGCAGGGTGATTTTGCCAAATTTCTCTGATATAGTTTAACTAGTCTGCTTCTCGCTGGGATTCAATTCATTTCAAGAAAGCAGTTACTGAATCTTAATTGCATGCCAGGCACTTGTGCTGAGCTTGAGTTGGGCCAAGAAGAAAAGACATGGTTCCCATTTTGCTGCTGCCAAGGAGCTCACAGTCTTATGAAGGGAAGCATATATTTAATGAAATGAGTATAATACAAGACAAACACATACCATAGCGGCAATCCATTCTCCCGGGGAGACTGGGGAAGATTCCACAGAAGAAAAGGACACCTGAGTGAGAGTTTGAGAGATGAGTAAGAAGTTTCCAGAATACTGAAGGCAGAGGGTACAACAGAAATCAAATCAAAGGCAAGTATCAGTGGGTATGAATATTCATCTTTGTGGTTGTAGCATGGAGAGAGATGGAAGGACATGAGACTGGAAAGACAAGCTGAGGAGAGAGCATGCAAGATCATGAATAAGAGCCAAAGAATTCGTTCTTCATCCCATGGGTAATGGGGAGCCATAGAGACGAGTTCCTGGGAGAGGAGTGACAAGATCAGATCTGTATTTCAGAGTGTCCATTTTGGCAGCCATGTAGACCCCTGGATCAGCAAACCACAGCCCTGGGTCAAATCCGGTCCATGGCTCTTTTTGTATGGCCTGTGAGCCAAAAATATTTTTTATAATTTTTTACTACAACTTTATTGAGATATAATTCACAAACCATATAATTCACTCATTTAAAGTATACAATTCAATGGCATTTAGCACACTCACAAAGTTGTGGAACGATTACCACCATCACTTTTAGAATATTTTCATCTCTTCAAAAGGAAATCCTGTACCTTTTAGCTATCACCCCCCCACCCTCTTATCTCACCCTCAGCCCTACTTCCTGTCTCTATGAATTTGCCCGTTCTGGATATTTCACATAAATGGAACCTATAATATATGGCCCTTTGTGTCTGGCTTCTTTCACTTAGCATAACGTTTTCAAGGTTCAACCATATTTTAGCATGGATCAGTATTTCATTGCTTTTCGTGGCTGAATAATATTCCCCTGAATGGACAGACCACATTTTGTTTACCCATTCGTCAGTTGACGGACATTTGGGTTGTTTCCACCAAAGACGAATATGCCACGTGGACGTCTGTGGCTCACAAAGCCTAAATATCTACGATCCGGCCCTTCACAGACCTCATGCAGGCCTTGGAGAGCAGGGCAGCAAGCCTGGAAGTTAGAAGCCAAAGTCAGGGGCTCTGACAGATCCCACCTGAGAGAGGGGGAAGGAAACATTGTTTGGGTGGTAAAATCAACTGGAGTTGGTGACTAATCACATGTTTGGGTGAAGGAGAGGCTTATTGAGGAAAATTCATTTACCATGAAGAAACTGAGATTCAGAGATGGAGTAGTCTATAGTGAAGACATTGGCTGATGGCAAAGCTAAGCTGAGGACCCAGTTCTTCTCTTGAATATAACACACAGACTTGTGAGATTTCTGAGCATCCTTAATGGGGAAGCAGACTAAACCGGTGGCCTCGACCTTGCTATATGAGGCTTTCACCACTAGGCTAACCAGCCACAGGCATGCATCCCACACTGGTGTGATGCCTCATGAAAACCTGACAGTGTCTCCCAGAGCCACCTGGCATGTGAATGTCTTGTGTGTCCCTCAAAACACCTTTGCAGGCTTCTCCTGATGAAGTCCCTTCCTAACAGAGGAGTGGATGGGTCCCCCTCTGCTGTCTTCCTCGACCATTCCAGTCCTGCCTCCAAATCTGTGAATCAACGCTGCGCTCATCACGGTGCTGAGGCACACCTCTGCTCAGGTACACAGCAGATGTGGCCGCAGTGCTGCTACCAAGGTGGCCTGGGAGAGCAGGACTTACGGATGCCACAAAGCTCCCAGGCGTCAGGCCAGTCCCCCAGGGGTGCTGATGAGCCAAGACAAGGGGTTTTCTCTGCAGTACTTATCTCTGATAACTGTGCCTTCCAAGCTCCTTCAGCTTCTCCGGACTTCAAAAGAATCCAAAATCTAGCTTGGTGAAGAAAACTCTTCCCCACCATACCTCTCCAGCCACACCCGCTCCTCCCATGTCTGCGCTCTGCTTCTCTCACGCTTCTTGTTCCCCACACTCCCCAGGCCCCTCTCCTGCCTCTGAGCTTTCCTTCTCCCTCTCTTAGCATCGTCCTTCTCCACGCACTTCTTCACCCAGAAAACTCCTGTTTATCCTTTAAAACCCATTCAAATATTTTGCCTCCAGGAAGCCTCTCCCTCCAGCTCTTGTTCATATTTATTGGCCACACTGAATTGTGATATTCCTGTTTTTGTATCTTTCTCCCCGACTAGGCTATGCCTTTTGTCTGTCTCCAGGGGTTTAAGGGAGAGCCAAGCCTATGGTCTGCACCCTCTAAATATGTGCTGGATGAGTGAGTGAGCTGGCCCATACTCTTTCCCCTTGTCCTTCAGTTTCAAGGGGGATTTCATTCCTGAAGCCCCTCTGGATCTTTGAGAGGAAGCCGCTCCCTGCCTGTCCTTGTTCCCTTCTATTGATCCTGGGATTTATGGCA
This sequence comes from Equus quagga, assembly GCF_021613505.1. NCBI lineage: Eukaryota > Metazoa > Chordata > Mammalia > Perissodactyla > Equidae > Equus > Equus quagga. The sequence goes on along the minus strand of NC_060268.1, from coordinate 62,776,565 downwards.
CTATTGTTTCCTTTTATTAGGCTGTAATGGCCTCCGTTAAAACGTGTTACATGGAAATAGGCTAATTAAGTGTGTCAAATAAGTCACCATCCCACAGAGTGGCCTGCCCTCCCGGCAGTGCTGTGGGGCCACATGGTGGAGGGAGGCAGACAGGGTACAGGAAGAGCATGTGTTCCTTACCCATTTCTCGGAGCAGTGGAGGCCCCAGCCTGTGTCTCAGGCCTCCCCCCATTGCCCTGGGCGCTTCCTGAAGACAGTGTGAGATGCCATTCCGAGCAGCTCTGTTCACCCGTACAGTCGGAGTTGACAGCACCCACATCGGCAAACTTGCTTCCTGCTCCTCTGCCTGTGCCTGGTCCGGGTCCTCACAGGAAAGAGGAAAGAGCTCACGTCTCCGTTCCAGAGGAACTTCTATTAGCGAGCCGGAGATGATCAGACTCTCGTGGGAAACCTGTTTCATCCACCTCTCTCTGTTTCCAATCCAGCAACACTTCCCAATCCATTTGTGTTTGCAGGAAGCCCAGCTGGCAGGACATGCTTCAGTCCTCAGAGGAGAAGTGCCCGCCTTTTGAGGCATTTCCCTAGGCCCTGGGGCTAGTGAAGACCGGACTCCAAGACAGTTGTGTTTTCTTTCAGACAACACTGATATCATTCTGGGTTCTTCTTGTCCATGAGGGAATGGAGTATTTGATGAGATTCTCATAAGAAAGAGTGCCTTGAGAAAAGGGACTTTAACTCATACGACAACTTTTCAGTTCTGTTGTACCATTTGTATAAGCCTCGTCATCTGCTTTGCTGAGTCCATTCTTTAAGGAGCAGCTGGGTCCACTGCCTTCTCCTTCCTTGGACTTCTGAAGATGAACTGCCTGCATCAGCATGTCTCAAAACACTAATCCAGTGGGATGATGGTAGGATTCTGTGCTCAAAGAAGTTTGGGGGACGCTGTGTTAGCAGTTAGACAGGCTTATTGACTGCAGGACTTCGCAGGGCCCTCAACATGCTAATGCACATTATGAATCTTCAAGAAAAGTGGGGCAAGTCCCTACTTTTTATGACCCCTCCTCAATATTAGAATCATATATCCTTGCCCTTAGCTGTGTGACTTTGCAGTCCCTCCCACTAGATTAGGCCACGTATATTTCTAGTTCCCACTGATGTTCAGCTTGGTCATGCGACTTACTTTGGGCAATGGAAGGTGGGTGGAAGTGGGTGTCTCAGAGCTGAAATGGTAACAGGCATGGCAAGTGTCTGCTAGTCTTCTCTCCCATTTTTGTCACTGCCATGAAAAGCGCACACCCCCAGTAGCCATTGTCCCAGAATGCAGCTGGTGGAGAGACTCAAAACCAACCTATAATCTGAAGTAGGGTTGCCCCAGGCAACCCCTAGGTCCAGGAATGAGACGGCAGCGTTGGGATGGTTTGTCCCTTAGCAATAACTGACTGTATGAGTTTCCTACTGCTGCTGTGACAAGTTACCACAAACTGAGTGGCTTAAAGCAACACACATTTATTCTCTCACAGTCCTGGAGGTCAGAAGTCCAAAATCAGTCTCACTCAGCTGAAGTCAGTGTTGACCGGGCTGGTCCCTTCTAGAGGCCCCAGGGGAGAACCAATGGCCTCACCTCCTTCAGCTTCTAGTGGCCACCTGTATTCCTTGGTTCATGGCGCCCTCACCATTTTCAAAGTGTATCACTCCAATTTCTGCTTCTATTATGACATCACCTACTCGTCACTTTGACCCTCCTGTCTTCTTATAGGGAACCTTGTGTTTACACTGGGTCCACCTGAATAATCCAGGATAATCTCTCCATCTCAAGATGCTTAACTTAATCACATCTGCAAAGACCTTTTTGCCATACAAGGTAACACCCCCAGGTTCCAGGATCAGGACATGGATGTATCTGGGGTCCACGATTCAGTTTACCACACTGACTGATACAAAAAAGGATAAAAATATATAGGATTTTCCTAAATTATTTGGAATTTTTTTCCACAGAGCATCTCAGAATATCTCCTCCCTCCTTCTGAGGATACCACTTTTGGAAATTGGGCTCTCCCCCTGTAATTTGGCATTTCTATTGCTAACCTGCAGTTATTGGTAAATGGATATCCCAGCCATTTTCTTTGCTCGGCGTTCTCCTACTTTCCTAATCTGTAAATAGGGAGAGCATCAGTCTGTCAGGGCTGAACTGGTGATGGAATTATATGAGATCATTTTGAGCATGTCTACACTGCTTAAACATAACTTCTCAAAAAACAATATTTGCCTTCTCTGCCTGCCTTTGCTGGAATGAAGAGAAACTACGTCATACACATAGTTGACTACACGGCCGGCAGTAAATGCTCTTTGGCTGATGGAGGCGCGGTCTCCCTGATACCTCTATCCCTGCATTCCACCCTCTGCCCTTCCTTCTGCAGTGTTAGGCAGGCAGCATGCATGGTCCTGTGTCTATCTGCACTGCTGTCCCCTAATATGTGGAAGTCCCTGGGGGAGGCAGGCAGGAAGTGTGTCGCATGAGTGAATGAGCCTGACTCACCACTCAACGGCCGTGTGACTTTGGGAGTGTTCCTTGTTTCCTTGGGGCTTTGGTTTCCCCAAGAAACCGAACAGCTAACAGAAGGCTAGACTAGGGGCCGTGTGGCCTTTCCCTACCAGCTCTGAAACCCTCGAGTCTGTGACTCTCCCTTTCCCCCTCATTTTGCTCAGCACAGTCTCTGGGCCCCACTGGTGCTAAATAAATGTTTGGTGAGTAGCACACTGGCACCCTTTTTGTGCAATCTTTTATTTTGCATTTTAGTGGGCTCTTTAAACCAAAATAACCTTCAAAGACCAAAAGAAAAAATGGCAAATTGCTCAGACTCCAGAACAGTTCACTGGGACATATTCATGACTGTTGGGCCTTTCTAGGGACCTCGAATCGCGCCCCATGAAACTGATGCTGGGAAATAAATGCCACGAGTGAGTCCTGCGTCACCGGGAGAATCACAGGCTGCAAACCCACTGGAAAGCTCTGGGCCTGAAACCTACAAAACCCTGTAGCAGGGTCTTTTCACAGACGAAAGAAAGATCTGTTTTGCGAGAGAAGGATGACCAGGAAAAGGGTTAAGCCTAAAAGTTCCGTTTCGTCTACTCTGCCTGCTCTAGAATCTGGGATAATTCCTGTCATTAATATTTTAAGCAACTAATTTGACATTTTTCCATTTAATTAGCTTGCATACATATGAGAACAGGGTTCTGAGAGTACCATGACATTTAAACAAAGTCATTTAAGTTCTCCCATTTCTGGTGGAGTGCTGCTTTTTTCCTTGGTTGTTTCTTTTTGCTCCATTTCTGTTTTGCATTCCTGATTCTAAGGCTGGCTTATTAGCTCAGGGAAATGACCAGAATTCCCAAAGCAAATGTCGCACAGCCTCAACCCAGGTGACGTGGGTGGGCCTGGAGCTCTGGGCTTCGTGGGGCTCTTTTAAACTCAATGCTGCTCTTTTCCATGACTTTTTACAAACGGTGTTTCACTCAGACCAGGCTCGCGTCACAGGCTAACGTCTTCCTGTTGCCACACCAACCCCGGGTGGGAGTGGAGGAGGGGCAGCGGGAATGCAAAACATTCATCAGATGTAACCATTGCCAGGGAGGAGCGAAAACAATAGCTCCGTGAGGATTTTCTCTTCCAAGTGACAAATAATTGCTGTCATATCATCAAATGATTAAGAAATAAAGGAAAATAGACAAATGGAGTGTATCTATTGAGGGATGGCGTGGGGAGGTTGGGGAGAGACTCACTCATGTTCCATAATTGAAAAATTGCACCCTAATTAGCTCCCACCCCAGAGAATTCATGAGTTCTCTGCGCCATCCAACCCGCAGCTTGCCAAGTCCCGAAACTTTAGCCGTTAAAGTTGACTGCTAGTTTCAGAAGGGGCTGTGCGTCTCCAAACACATTCAGAGAGGGAGACTCTTCAGCTCGCCCAGCCTCCACAAAGTATCCATGACTTCATACTTTCATCTGCCATAATTCATCACAGATCGTCTCTGCCTATCAATGGCTCCAGCTGCTCTCCCCAGATGAACCCGGGCACTCATGTCTCCAGCTTATCGCTGGTGGCCAGCCCAGCCCGGCCCAGGCGCAACACGGGAGCCGCATTCCCAGGATGCAAAATGGCACCCCCTAATCCCAGGTGTTGCAGGGGAGAAGGGGCCCTGCATTGAAAATAAAATCCCAATGCAAACAAAGCTCAAGACTCTGGAGAAATTCCATGTCTTCATGTCCACCCACACTCAAGATCTTCTTTGGGGATTTCTAATGAGGCTGTCAGAGACTTGATGAAGAAGTGTGCTGTAAGAGAGGCATGTCCCCTTTCTCCTCCATTCCCTCTCCCTGGACCTGGGTTTAGAGCCCAGCTCCATGACCGCATTAGCTGCATAACCTTGGGAAAGTGACTTGGTCTGTCTGAGCAGGAGTTTTTGCTTTTGTAAAATGGAGGTGAGAGCACCTGGCTTTCAGGAATATGATGGTCCTTGGATGATGCCATATGTAAAGGATGCGTGTCTGGGTTGCTCGCAGGGCCTCTTGATCCTTACAGGTAAAGGGGGCATAGTAACGCCCCCCGCCACTAGGGTTTTAGTGAGAACTGAGCAGAGAATGCATTACACATGTGTAAAGTGTCTTGGATGAAGTTGGTGCTCAGTATATACTTGAATTGATCTGCATCATACATAATTGGTTCATTCATTTATTTAATCCATCAGCTAATAGCTGTTAAATGACTACTTATTCTCAGATACTTTGTGTATATAGGATATATAAGGGGGACTGAGACAGACGTGATTCATGCCCTCAGGAGCTTATGTTCTAGGGGAGACACAAGGAAAAGCAAATTCTAAAGACACACACAAGTTGTATAAAAACTTCTATTAAAAAATAGCCAAGAACACAGATATAGGCTAACAGTTGGGTGGTGACTTCTAAATGAAGACCTAGAGGCTAAAGAGATAAGCATGTGAGGAATGATAGGGAAAAGCATTCCAAGCAGAGGGAACAGCATAGGACAAGCAGAATCTTAAGATATTGCAGGAACTGAGAAAAGGCCATGAGTCAGGGTAAATGCTGCTAGAGCATACAGTCCCAAATCTCAGTGATTTCAGACAATAAAAGTTTATTCCTCAAATAAGGTGTTCAGTGGGTGGTCTTTCACTCAGTTATTCAAAACCCAAACTCATTCTAATTAGGTGCTCTGCCATCTGCAAGGTCTCCTTGGAGTTGTCCATTATATCCTCTGCACACAGCCAAGAGCAAAGAGAAAAAGCTCCTGGGGCATTTGGGGGCCAAGCCTGGAGATGGTATATGTCACTTGCACTCATATTCCTTTGACTGGAACTCAAATATATGGTCCCGCCTCACTTCAGAGGAGCCAGCTTTGTGCAAAGGAGGACAATAAACAGGTGAGGAGAACACATAGCAATTTTTCTGCCTCGCAAAGCAAGTCAGGGTAGGTAGCACGGCATGAGATGAGAAATAGATGGCCAGGTGGCACAGGGCCACTAAATCAGGGGAAGTGTGAGGTTCACGTGAAGAGGAGGAGAAGGCATTCCAGGGTATTTCTTTTACTCTAGTTTGGATTTTATTCAATAAGAACAGAAAGCCGGTCAAATCAATGACACGATCTGATTTATATCTTAAGAGGACCCCTCTGGCTGCGTGAGAAGAACACATCTGCAGAGGGCAATAATGGCCTCCTGAAAGGCCCTTGGATTAGGGTGATGAAAAAGAGCACGGACATGGAGAGACGGTGACAGATGCAAAAGATTTCAGTCCCACTGGAATTGGTTTCAGTCTCACTGGCCAGCCAGCGTGCAGGCTCCTGCTGACCAACTGGTGTAACAAGCAAGGCTCCAAAAGATTAGAGAAAACACAAAAGTACTGGGCAAGGCAGGTGGCTGTGCAGAGTGGAGTAATTCCAAAAATGACCACCTGGGCCAAAAGCTGGGGGTCTGCTTCCCTGCTGGCCCTCTGGCCCGGGGCAGCAGCACAGCCTCTCCAAGCCCTTCACTGTGGTGAGAGACGTTAACCTTCGACCAGGCTGGATGCCACTGGTCCCAGTGCAGGTGGCCAGAGGGCAGCTGGGAGGGGGTGGACAGTTTGCACAGAGCGTGACCACTCACAGAGCACAGACTCCAAGTTGTTCCACTTAATCCTCCCAACTGGGCTGGGAGGCCGAGTGACTGCTGACCTCATTTTACAAAGGAACGGACTCGGGGAGCTCCTGTGGCAGGATCTGTCTACACTCACAGGGAGACCAAAGGGTGATTGTGGGTCTGCCTGGGTCTCTCCGCAGTGCCTGCTTCGGGCCAACACAGCTGTGGCCTCCCTGAACCGGATGCTGTCCAGTCCCATGGGGCACCAGTTGTCCCACTGAGCAGTGCCTTTGGACAGGCCATTGGCTTACAAATCTGGCTGATCTTCGGAATTATCTGGCAGCCTTTAAACACACACCATCCTGACCTAACCGAGATGTACTGAAGCAGAATCTCTGAGTGGAGGGGGACCTAGTGGCTGTATTTTTAAAGTCTTCCCAGACACACAGTGACACGGGGCTCCGAGCAAAGCACTGGGGCCTTGTCAGCATGTGCATGGTGGGTTAGGTGAGAGTCCGGGAGGAACAAATATTAGGTGATGAACCAGCGACCGAGCCAGGAGGAGAAGCCAGCTGTCCTGCCTGTCTTGTCTTTTCTCCGCAGGACTGTCCTGACGTTCTGCAGAAGGCTGTGGGAAAATCCCTCTCTATCAGCAATCTGAAAATGTCAGAGCTGGGCAGGAGCTCTGAGGTTATCTTCCCAACCCACTGGTTCCCAATTGCCCCCCAGACGAGCCATGTCAGAGTCACATGAGGTGCTTGTTACAACACGGCTTCCCGCCTCCCTCTGCACCTACTGCATCAGCACCGGCGGGATGCGACCTTGAAATCTATACATTTTAAAGCATCTCTGGTGATTCTGATATCAGCCATGTTTGGAGACCACTGATCTAGCCCTCCTCATTTTACAGTTGATAAAACTGAGTCCCAGAGAGAAGTGATTCACCTAGGATCACTTAGCCTGGAAGCCAAGTTTTCTGGCTCAGGCTAGAGCTCTTTCCGCTACCCCTCACTCATTGGAAAGCCCGGCCACGTGTGGGGGCAGGAGGCAGTGGTCAGCCAAGCGCAGCGAGAGGGACCATTATGCTGAACGAGCTGCCTCCGAGAGACAGCTAATTAGCTGACTGCAGCCGGTCTCCTTCCCCTGTTATCGATGCCTCCTTTCCCTTCTCTTCCTGGTACTTCCCCTGGCTCATCCTAACATGATCAATTACTCACAGGAATAAATTATGCACACCCCCTACAGTCTATTAGGAAGTCAGCGGTGCGCTGGCTCAGGGAGCCAGCAGGCAAGACAGGCTGTCTGGAGTGAGGGCCAGCGGGAGGGAGAGCGTGGGCCCAGGGGGTGGAAGAGGGCCTTCGTGGAAAAGCCCCAACTCTCCAAGCAACGGTTGAACTGTCTGGGCCCCCAGAGATGGACTTTCAGGCCAAACTTGGAAATGACCTGCAGAACAACTGCTGCTCTGCTCAGGCTGCAGTTCCGCAGGCCGCCCACCTCCCCAGCCGCGCGCCACCCACCCCACAGGAGGCCTACCTCTGACACAGCTGGAACTAGAGCCTGCTTCTCAGAGCTTGATGTGCTCACGAAGCCCCCTGGGGATCCCGTTTCAAGGGAGGTTCGGATTCAGGAAGGCTGGGGGCCTGGAACTCTGCATTTCTGGCAAGCTCCCAGGACATACCAATACTGCTGGCCTGAAAAACAAGGGCTAGAGATGAGTGGCCGCCAGCCTGCTGACTCGGAGGCTGTATCCGGGAGAGCCCCTCTGCCTGTGCTGTCTCCCTGCCCACACTGCTCTGCCCCTCGGACCTGCTTAGGAAACTCCTATTCACTATTCACGTTCCGGCCTGGACAATGTCTGCTCTCTCAAGTCTTCACTGACCCCCTCTGGCCCCAAGTAGATGTAGGGGAAGTGACACCTTCACTGAGCCCTGATCACACTCTGTCATAGCGATACGTACTCTTTGGTGACAGTAGTTTGTCCGTCCATCCCTCGACGGCCCAGGAACTCTGTGAAAACTGTGCGGAGCCTTTCATCTCTCCATCTCCAAGCCCGAGAGGGCTGTTAGCCCCTAGGCACTAGAGCACCTGAGAACTTGTCGAAGATCCCTGAAAAAGTCTGAGGCCCCAAAAGTTATTGGATCCAAAACATGAAGGAAAAACTTTGCAATAGAAATTAATAAAATTTTAATGAAACATCTACAAAGCAAATATTACATCAACCTCATTAATAGTTTCACTAAGTAGTCATAAAAATTCATAAAAATTTCATTATATTTGAGAGCAATGTGCAGGTTAGATGTTCTCACTTTGCAAGAATTCCTGAGTACCTCAATAATTGCTGAGAAATCAAAACCAACCCTAAATTGAATGAGTTACTTGTAGCCAAATAATTTCAAAAGCAAAATTATAAAGATAATCCTTTTTTTTTTAACAGAAAAGTATATACTTAATATGGAATATGGGTGAATTTCAGTATGTTTAATATGTCTGAGGTGGGGCTTCCAAAGCAAATGTATCTAGGTCTTAGAAAGTCTGGAAGTTATCTTGATGTCTGGCTGGGGGGAAGCATGCAATAGACTTCTGAATGATGGACGAATAAATGGCAACCCAAAGTGTACCTGAAAAGTGTAAAGGGGGGAGGGAAGAACAACAGACAGGAGAAATTCATAAAATGGAAGCCAAAGTTTTAAGACAAAGGAAGTCCTTGTGAGCAAGGACTCCGCCAAGTCCCAACTGGACAGAGACAGGCGATATCGCCCCCTACTGGCTGGAGGAGTCCTGTAGGGTCCACATACTGTGGCTTCATTAATCCATCTGTCATTGTTGCTTCTCCAATGCCAAGAACATCAAAGTCCCTTGGAATTGCCTCAAAGAGAGAAATCAGTGGTCCCTGAGGATCAAGACTCAGCCTCTCCTCTGGGAAGGGGGCTTGAGGGGAGCTTTATAACTGACTCTGTGTCAGACATCCTGAAACGGATCCAAACCCATCTTGAACCGATTTCTACCTTCCTCCTGAGCCACCTCTTGGTTAACATGTTCCATATGTTTCCTTCTCTGATGGAAAATAGGCTTTGCTTTTATTTCAAAGGGCATCATTGAAAAGTCTGGGGGACAAGAGTTGGTTCTAACACAAGCAAGATTTGGTGAGTTCTAAGGAAGCAATCAGAGATCAACGGAGAGATTTATGTACAAGATGTTCACTACAGCATTATTTATAACAGTGAGATTGGACGCAGCCTAAACGCCCAGCCGCAAGGGGTTGGTTAAATAAATTCTGATCTATTCACACAATAGAAGACTACAGAGCTGTTAAAACTTGTGTTTTTGAAGATTATTTTATGGAAATAGCCAACCGTTAGTGAGCCCTTCGTAGGTACCAAGCAGTATTGTCAGTGCTTTACAAGTAGAAACTCGTTTCTTCTCACAACAATCCTATGAAGAAAGTATATTTGTATTCTCTCCATTGGACACACAGGAAACTGAGGCACAGAAAAGCCAACGTCACACAGCTCAAGGCGTGCGTTGAACTGGCCCCCAGAGCTGAGCTGTCAGGCACTGCAGGATGCTGCCTCTCTCTAAGAGGCTCCTTGAAATCCTGGCCATGGGAGCAGGGGAGGGAGTGGTGAAGTCCTTCCTGGGTCAACCGCTAGCTGTAACGAAGGAGGGCGGATCTGAGCCGCACCCCGAGAAGGATGAGTCTTGGCCAGGCAGCTCTCACAAGGAGCATTTCTAGAGGAGGAAGGAGCCCGAGTGAGATTCCAGAACTGGCAACATGTTGGGGGAGATCAGAAAAACCCAAAGAGGCAGGGGTGGCTGGCCCATCAGATGCACTGTAATTGTCCACTGAAGACCGCCAAACAAACCACAAGGGACTGCGCAGAGGCCCTGTGGTGTGCGCCAAGGCAGGGACAGTAATAACTGAAACTGGTCATCTCACTGAGCCCACCTGGACACCATGCTGAGCGCTTTCTCCAGGTGTCTCATTAAATCCTGAAGACCACACCTCTCTTTGAGCTGTCATTATTCCCACTTCACAGGTGAGAAAACTGAGACCCGGCAAGAGTTAAGGAACTTGCCTGAGATCTCAGCTGGTAAGTAACAGTGGCTGGAGTTGAACCAGGTGGTGCGGAGGCCAATTTCCACATCCTCTCTCCTGGGGGGTGGGCTGCCATGGGCAGGGCTAGGAGCTCATGTTCATCGCCCAGCAGCGGATGCTGTTTTCCGTTCCATCACAGCTGGCCTCCTTTGCTGTTCAGGGAAACAGTTCTACGTGAAGATGATAGCAGAGACTCCTGGGTTTATGAAAACCCCGGGAAGCCCCGCTTGTGGTAACACGTGAGAAGGGCAAGGGGAAAGCTTCCTCTGTATTTGGGGAAAACAACCAAATGGCCTCTGGTTCCTCAAGCTGGTGCTGTGTGAAGTCCAAGGGAAATGTGAAGCAAACGAGCACCGCAGGCCCGCCCCGGCCCCAGGCTGCTGGCCCCTCGCTGGCTAGCCTCCAGCCCTGACGACTCACCTGCTTCCTCCAAGAGCTGCCACCTCCATGGGCTCTGAACCCGCTCCCCAGGCCTGTGGCAGAGGGGCCCAGCCCTCCAAGGCCCTACCCAGCAACGAAGATAAGCTCCTCTCAGACTCTTGCTTTTGCTAAGTTCACCATCCACAATAGCAAACATGGGGATTTACTGAGTTTTACTTTCTCTGTCTCTGTCTCCCTTCCTGAAGAGGTCAATGGAAGTCCCTGTGGATTCTGGCTACCATGCCTCCTGAGGGCAGGCTGGCCCAAAGGCCCTTTGACTGACCCTACTCCTACTCTATAAGGGTCTATATAGAATAAGCAGACTTTGGGGACAGCACCCCTCCCCTAAGAACCACCCCCCAACACACCCACAGGGGTGGGCTCTGGAGCCACGCTGTTTAGGAGACACCCCGTCTTGGCCCTTGGGCTGATGGGATCACAGTGCCCCCTGCCCCGAGGCCCCCAATCTGGCACCTGGGCTCAGCCAATCAGACTCTCCCCTGGGAGATCAGAGCCAGGACCAAGACCATCTCCTCAGCCTCTAGGGGACATTTGGTGGCAGGAAGTAGGAGGAGGGCAGATATGTGCTATAACAGAGAGAGCTGGCCAAAAAATGGAGAGAAGAAAGAGAAAGAGAAGCTGCGAGAGAGGAGAAGAGCCCTAGGCCTGACGGCAGTTCCTGAGTCTAGCTCCTCAGGGGTAGGGCCGGAGTTTTCACCCTTGGGTTTTGTGAAATACCGCCATCTCCTTCCCACAAGGCCATCATTTTGCTGGAGCAAACAGCTGCCCCTTGCAGCCAAATGGGCCCCAGCAAGGGCAGCCCCAATAGACCACCAAGGCTGGAGGAGCCGTCCCCGCAGAGGGCTGTTCTGAAGACCCTGGCCCTGCAGGAGAGTTCTTGCAGCTCCGGACCGCATCCTCTCTGGAGCGTGGGAGGGCTGCACGGTGCAGGCTGCCCGCCCCGTCCCTGGGAGCTCAGTGGCACTCTGGACTTGCTGAATGATGGGGTCAACCTCAGACAAGCCCCTTTCATGTTGGCATCTAGGACTTTTGCAATCTGCTTCCCCTTGGCCCACACACAGTTACCATATTGGGGGCAGAGCCTGGTAAATCCTTTCTCTTGTGAGTTTAATTCTTAAATGGCTCCCCACTGCATACGGGATAAAGTCCAAGTTCCCTAATACAGCGTTCAAGTTCACTGTCTACCTCCCACAGCTTCATGGCTCCCCATTTCAGCTTTTGTGTCTTGTTTGGAGAAAAGGCTCTTGCTTCCACCTCCAAGCCTCTGCCCCTCTGGTCCCTCTGCCCAGAACGCCCTTTGCTTCCTTCTCTGCCTTGCTAACTTCCACTTGTCTTTCAGGAAGTCTCCGAGTTCTGCATTCAGTGCTTCTGGGACACCTCTAACTTCCCAGGCTGGGCAAAGGGCTCCTCCACTGGGCTCCCACATCTTCTGAGCTCGCCTAGCCTATCAAAATCCAGACTGGATTGGGTTGTAACTGGCTGCTTCCTGGTGTTTCCACTACACCATGGACTCTACAAGGGCCGAGATCACAACTTACTCTCTGAATCTCCCCAGAGCCATGTTCAGTATAAACAGGCCTCTATCCGCCTACCCACCCCATCTCTGGTTACTCCTTCCAGCCAACGATGCAGATTTCCAAGAGAATGCTCAGGTCCCCGTCCCTATTTTAAAGATGATGAAACAAAGCCTCAAGAGGTTCACAGTGACCCAAGGTCACATTGCTAGGAAGGGCCAGGGCCTGTATTAGAAGCCAGAACTGTCTGCTTTAAACCCTGTGCTTTTCCCACTACACCCACTACTGAGCTGGCAAACTGCCTTGGCCCTGCTCTGTGTTGACACCATGATGAGTTCATTCAAATGTGTGGATCCCATTTAGGGCCATCAACTTTTCTGAGCTCCAATAAGACTTCTCATCTGCACCCGGGGATCAAAATTTAGAATTTAGGCTACCATGGTTCCCTCATGCCCTCATGTGGGTGGGTTTCGCCCCTCCGTGCCTTTGTATGTGCTGTTTCTTCTGCCCAGGTTCCCTGTGAGGATTCTGTTCCTTGTCCCTGCTCCATCATCAAGATCCACCTCAAGTGTCCCCCTCTATCTGAAGCTTTCCAGGAGCCTTCCGGGCTTGTTGCTCATTGGCTGCTTGCGTTGTGCCCATTAAACCATCCATTTGTCTGTGACAGTCCCTGGCTACATTCTGGGCTTCATACCTACCCTTTTGCTCCTGTCTCTCTCCTACTAGACAGTGATCACTATATTATTCAGCTCCCCGCCCAGAACCTGGCTTATCTTAGGTGCCTAATTAAAGTGTGTTGGAAGGAAGAGGGAGGAAGGACGATGTTTGCAAAGCATTTCACATCAAGAAAGCCCACAGCCCCATGGAGGGGGGAACAAGACCTAACCCCGCCTGATTCCTCTGCAACGTCTAACAAAGGACTAGGGGCATAGGGATGAATCAACTAGCATTTTCTAACCAAATTCTGCACACCATAACTTTCTTCTGTATTTGTGCTGATATTTACAAAGCACTTTTGAATGCATTCATTGACTTAATTTTCATCATAATCAAGAGGGTCCTTACAATTTTTTGAAAAATTTGCATGGAGGAGCCACTAGAGTCAGCCTCTAATCCCAAGCCTTGCCTAGATGCAGCCTACCCCACAGCACGTACCCATGTCTGAGGTCAGAGACCTGCTGCCCAGACATATCCACGTACGTTACAGGCATCCTTCTCCACTCATGGTCCATACACAGCATGGTTACGTGATGCTTATTATGGATACAGAGAGTCCTTGGCCAAGAAATGGTCATTTGTTCCCAAGATCAATAGCCCCAATCAGATAGCTCATCCGCTCCCCGCCTTGTAATCCTTTCCTGTGATTCCCTCCCCTCTCCAGCCTCCCACCAGAGAGAAGGGCCCATGCCTTGCAAGTTCTTCGTGCCCCAGGGTGCAGTGCCAGCCCTTCTCAGATGTCGGCTGGCAGGCATAGCCAGCACCACATCCCATTTGCCTTGCTTCTCAATTAGGCCTGCGTACTGCTGCTCGGGCTGTCACCCCAGGCCCTCCAGTTTCCAACAGCATGGCCATGTGCCAAGCCACCCTGATCAGTAACATAGGGTTCCTGCCCTTGAGGTCTGCTCCAGAGAAGGCCTGCCAGAGAGACTAAGACAGGGTCCCCAGGAGGCCCTGCCATTGCCAGGGTCAGTCTCAGGGCTAGGGAAGCTCAGCAGAAGGCTTGAGGCCCAGAGGTGCACAGACACCGTTGGAGGACCCCTCCGCCACTGGGCAATGAACCAGCAACACCCACAGCACCCAAGCCCAGTCCACCAACCACCCCCAGGCCTGCCCTCCATCTCTAGCTTCTCCTGGAACTTAGTGACCTCAGAGTGACCCTTCCCAGATGGCGAAGGTGTAACATGACAAAGCTCAGAGATGGCCACCCCGCAGGAGCCTCCAGCCCTCCCTGCATCACAGAGGCTAACCCTCGGTCAACCGTCTCTTCTCTCAAGAGAGAAACCAGAGTGGCCGCCCCAGAGGAGGAGAGCATGCCATTCAAGACCTGAGTTTGAAACCTGGCTTTGCCACTAAATTGCTGTGTTTCCTAGGGCAAATGACCCCACCTCTCTGGGCTTCAGGGGCCTCTCCTTCCAGGGAGGGTGCTGGCTGCATTGAGCCATCCATTTCCTCTTTTCTCCCAGTCCCCACAATAACCAGAAACCACAGTTCTGGGTTAGGGATAAAGCTCACGGCATGGACAGTAAAGCTTCCTCTGTTTCTGCAAAAATAACAAAACAATAACAAAATATCGGTATCTGTATTTAGTGGGTGCTTACTCCGTGCCAGGCGCCATTCTGGGCAAGTTTATGCACGCGGTCTCATATCATCTTCACGGGGGTGCTAAGAGGTGCATGTCGTTGTTCCCAATTTAAAGACGGAACATAAGGCTGAGAGAAATTCCCTGTTTTGCCCATGGACACACAGCTGGAAATGGAGAGAAGCAAGATTTGAAACTGGGCACTTCGTCTTCAGAACAAGGACCTTGCAGAACTCCATTCTTCTCCGCATCGATCTGTCCCGCTCAGCTTCCCCTCCCCATAGAACATTCGTAAAATCTGATCGCATACTTGGGCACAAAGAAAATAATTTTTTTAATTTAAAATTAGGGATTTTATAGGCCACCATCTCTTACTGTAATCCGAAAATTTTAAATTAAAAAATGGTAATGTGGCTTAAAATATTCTTAACTACTTGGAAATTAATAAACATACGTCTAGGTAACCCACAGATCAAAGCAAATATTAAAACTGAAATTAAAAACAGTCTAGAAACAGATGAAAAGGGGAACATTTTATTCCAAAACCTATGGGATCCCAAAAAAAGCTCAGCTCAGGGGAAAATACATGGCCTGAAACGCCTTCCTTATTAAGGAAGAAAGACTAAAAATAAAGAAGCTGAACACACATAATAAGAAATTAGGAAAACAAGCAAGCAAAAAAGAAAGTATGAAATGGAAATTAATCAATAGCTGAAATTAATAACATAGAAAATAAGAGAAATGAAAAAAATTCCACAAACAGATTCTTTGAAACTAGAATTGGCTAAAGAGGCTGAAGGTGTTGCAGGGGCTGGGCGAAGGCCTCAGGATCCACGTGTGTGTCCATCATGCCTAGCCCCAGCGGTCAGTCACACGGGCTCCAGCCCCTCGGTCCCCTGACCCCTGGACTGGTGGCTTCTTTCCACCTGGATATCGCTTGGCAGAGTCTGGCCGTTTGACTGCCCAACCAAGACTCCTTGGACTGGAGTCTTCAGCATTTCCTCCCCAAAATAAAGCTCCTCCGTCTGGGCTTATTAGGCAAACGAGTCAGTTTTGTATTTTCAGCAATGAAAGCTGCTGTGGTTTTGTTTTCTCTCTGTTGCCAGGAGTCAAGAGGAAGTCTGTGGTTAGACATCTTCGGGTGGAGACATACACAAACACAGCGGCCAGAAATGAGCTCCTCAGATTCAGCTCTCCCAGCCCTAGAGAAGGAGCTGAGGAAACAACACACGGGAAAGGGAAAGCCACCAGCAAAGCTCTATCCAGACGGCAGCAGCACTCGCCTTTCCTCTCGGCCTCGGCCTGCCTGTTTCCCGTTCTGACAGTAGGATAGTGTGGATCCAGTATTCCTTCAAAGGATGAGGCAACCTAATTTGCTTTCAAATTTGCTTTCAAATCAAATCCAGGGACTGGATTTAAAAGATCCCTGTGAATTCAGTGCCCATCTCAGTCACGGAGCTGTGGTGGACACTGCCAGCTGCCACCCTCTCTGGATCCCAGCCTCTCCTTCGTTCCCATCAAGACCCTGGATTTGTTCAGGGTGGTGGTGTGCCCAGCCACGAATGCTCACATCTCCAGCCTCCCGTTCTGGCCATTTGATTACGGTTCTGGCCAGTGAGTTATTGCATTTCTAAGAAAACTTCCACATTTCTAATATAGGTGCCAACTCTTCCTCCTTCTCCCTTCTTTTTCCTGCCTGGAACTTGAACACAAGACCCAGAGGTACAGCACCCATCTTGGGTTTACAGGTAGGGTAAGGATGAAGTTAGAGCAGAACCACAGAAAGGCCGGCCCTAGATGGCATTACTTCTGGGTGGATCAGCTTCCACCCTGCCCTGTACTACCCACCCTGGACTCCTCATGTCATAAGAAAAATAAAGCTTCAACTATTAAACCACTGTAGCTGGCTGCTCTGTTCCTTGCAGCTGGACGCGTTAAGAATCCCAGCTCTCGTAGGGTTTTCAAAACATTCTCACTCCACCTTCTTATTGGGTCCTCACAGACATTCTTCAAGGTGGATCAATGTCTTTCCTCTCGTTTTCAGATGAGGAAACTGAGGTTCTACAGCTATGAAGTGGGTCAGACAAGGAGTTAGGCCTGAACTCCAGAACTCTGTCCCCAGTCCATTGCTTTCGCCAAGAAAACCTTTCTTGCCTGTGAGCAATTCAAAGCTATCCTCCCCTGCAATACCTGCCCCCACGCAACCCTAGACACAAAGTGGAAGTTTCTCAGGAGCCAAGGAGCATGAAATTGATTTCAGTCCCAGCTTCTAGTGCCAGGAATAGAGATGATCGTAGATTTTAAAATCTATCAGTTTGAGTCAAAAGACCTCGATTCAAGTCTTCCATCTCCTCTACTTGCTATGCGATCTTTGGGGAAAAATCTCTGAAAATCTTCCTGCTCATCAGCACAACGGAATGCCAGTTCTTCTCCCCCTGAGGCTGTGACGATAAATTCAGAGAGATATGATAATGTATGATATATGATAATAAGCTCAGAGATAGTAATCTCTGAGCACTCAGGATGTCAGGGAGAACACTTTGTGCATGATAAAGCGCTGATGTCCTTTTTATAGGGCTGTTATCATGATGACTTTGGTCTGTCTCGAGGCTGTGACACCTCCCCCAGCTCAGCCCTCCTTGTGGTTGACATGTAAATTACAGATATGCTTCACATGCCTTCGTGACCACTTGTCACCATTTGTCAACCTCAAGAGAGCTGAGAACATTGATCTCAAGAGACTATACTTTAGGAAAGGATAATGTCAGTGTTACAATACTTGTTTGTCCATTAAGCCAGGATATCTTATTTCGTAAGTTCTTTACTTTCTTGGTGACCAAAATTTAACCGTTCTTCCACTTTCGGAAAAAAGTTGTATCAGACCGTGCTGGGGGCTCTCAGGGTTGGAGGGGACTTAAAAATCATCTGGTCCATCCTGCCCGTCCAGCCCAACCCATGCCCATTCAGGGCTGACCGCTCATGTTCACGCTCCCCTCCCCCACCGAATCCCTGATGGGCATCTAACCGCCACTTGCTCACCTTAGAGACAAGGAGCTTACTGCCTCCCGAGGCAGTCCATTTCACCTCTGACCGTTCTCTGCTGGGACCTTCTTCCTCCAACAGACACTCCTTGGCAGACACAAGGATGTGTTCTTGGCAAACCTCTAATACTCTGTACACTTGACTGTGTAGGACGGTGACTACCAGAGTCAGTGGGGAATGAAGGAGCCCACGTGAGGTGTCACCAAACAGGAAGTGCCATCTGTGCTGGATGATGACAGTGAGAGAAGGCATCAGTCAGCCGCCCTGGGTGGCTCCAGAGACAGCTTTTTGGTTCATCACGTTAAAGAACTCAAGAATAGCAATTGTATAGTTAATTCTGACATTCTGGGTATTCACTGGGATAGGCCAGGTTACGCTGCAGTAACAACCTTGAAATCTCAGGGGCTTAATATAAGGAAAGATAATTTCTTGTTCGTATAAGGTGCAGCATGAGTTGGGAGATTCTTCCCCATTTTGCATGCCATCTGGAACACAAGGCCTCCGAAGCCACTACAGCAGAGAGAAAGAGGAGAAGTGCCAGCTCTTAACTGCCTCAGTCTCAACCTATTGGTCAGAATGAGCCACAGGGCCCCAACCTAGCTGCAGAGGAGGCTGTGAAGTGTAGTGGAGCACGTGGAATACATGGCGAGTGCTGTCTTTCCCACAGTCTGCCTCCTCCCAGTACATCTCAGGGTATGCCATTAGAGAAACAAGAGTCAACTCTGCAAAGAGGAGGAGCCCAGGGTAATGGCAATGAACCATGCAAGGTGATGGGTGCTGTACGGGTGAAGGAGGGCCTCAGTCTGCTGCCTTCCTGCAAAGGAGCTATCACATGGCAATCTGTGGTGGGGTTTGTATGCATGAGTGGCCAGGCTCTTCCACCCACAGTGACCATGTGCTAATGCAATGAAGACAAGCTTTGTACACAGAATGTTCTCAGCCTCCCCACCACCCCCCACCAAAAATGTGGTCCTTGCCTTACTCTGCTTCTCATCCAACTCTCTAAGAAGAGTTCTATCTTGGCCATCCCAGTTCCTAGGAGGAGAGGGAGAGACGGACAGCACTGGAGAGACTGGAGGAAAGGGGCAACATCCTGGCTTGCTGAATCAGATCCTGAGTCTTTTCTAGGGAAGAATTTGGGTCAGCAGTAAAGTGGAAAGAAAACTAAAGAAGAACGCAGAGGGGCAGGGGGATGAGGGACAAGAAAAAGAAGACAGAGATGTTAAGTCCATCTACGTAACAGAG
Source organism: Equus quagga (assembly GCF_021613505.1). Classification (NCBI taxonomy): domain Eukaryota; kingdom Metazoa; phylum Chordata; class Mammalia; order Perissodactyla; family Equidae; genus Equus; species Equus quagga. The sequence goes on along the minus strand of NC_060268.1, from coordinate 62,757,796 downwards.
ATGCAGAAGGACAAAAGAGAGGTGGCGTGTCAGGCTGACTGGATGTCAGGAGGGTTTGGGGTACTGTGGTAGAGAGAAAGGTTCTAGAGATGGTGTGAAGCACACGATAATGAGATAGAGAAGTAAAAAGAGACCTCATCCTTCCTCCCTTCTTTGAGAGATATGCATGAAGCCTGAAAACCCCTTACTTTCTTTTGCTTGCTGGATCGTGCTTCTTGAATGTGACGTAATTAAGAGACTGGATCACAAGGACTCCCCATATTTAGTCAGGTTACATTAATAAAAAATCAAAACAGAATGAGTAGCATATTCCCAAAGCAGGTAAGGCAGATGCATAAAAGTCAAGAAGAGGCTACAATTGCTCAGAAAGATACTAATATGCTTTGGTAATGACAAAGGATAAGGAGAGTGATACAGCAGCAGCAACAGCAAGGAGCCCCCTCCCACCCTAGCCACCATGTCTGAGGCCTGGCAGGTTGTCAGGGCCCCTTTCCCACTGAGGTTTCCAGCATGAACTCCATTTCCGGGATGCAAGCTGACTTGGGGGTATCTCCTCCCTCCTCTGCTCATCGTACCTCCACTCGTGGAGGCTACAGTGACATTAGCTCTGCTGGTTGCCGCCTCCCACTGTTGACTCATATGAGATTTCCTGTCAACTAAAAACCCAACATCTTTCACTTGTGCTGTTGACCCAGGTAGCCCACATCCTGTATGTGTCTGTGGGTACTCCGAACCCCAGTGCAAGCAGAGGTCTCTGTTGCCTTTCATCTTGGTATGCATCAATTTTGGCCCAATGTTAGTTTCGGCCCTGTTGAGGCCTCTCTCGATCCTGCCTCTCGCCTTCCCTGTATTGCTTGTCCCTCCCACTTTCCCACGTGTCCCTCTGTGACAAGGCAGTTCAGTGCCTTGGGTGAATCAGTTCCCCAGACTTTGGAGTCAGACCTAGCTGGGTTCCAAATCTCATTACATCAATGACTGTGGGAGCCTGGGCAAGTCACTCACCCTCTCCCGGTCTGTAAAGGGATAATACAACCTATCTGACAGGGATCTGGTGGGGAGTAGACGAAATAATCCGTAAAGAATCTATGTAAAGTACTGGCCGTGGTTGCTGACACTTAGGAGATTCTCGGTGAATGCTCATCTTCTCCCACACCTGTAATTCCATTCTATTCACTGACAAAGGTGTCAGATAAGATGTGGCCAAAGACAGAGTCCCTTGGCATACCCCCATCGAGGCTGATCAGCTAGGCTGATGCAGCCAGATTCGTCCACTCCGTTTGCACATGCAGATATACTGTGGGAAAGAAAGCAAATTCTGTACGAGTTTTTCAAATAAAAGCTAAGATTTCCAAGATATTTCCTGTCTCTCACTAGCATAGAAGCCTCAAAACTGGGTTCAAAGTCAGTCTCTGCCCTCCGGAAGTCACCGTACCAGACAAAAGTGGCCCAAGAGGCTATTTGGTTCCACAAAGACCGACCAAATCTCTCTTCGTGGTTCCCTCAGTATCCAAGGAAAGATCCAGCACTGCCAGCTTCAAGAGCTGCCTCTTCCCCTGGGCATACGCCCCATCCCCATCTCCTCCCCCGGCTCCAGGAGCTCTCCTGATATACTGAAGGGATAACGGCAGCAGCCTGCTCACCCCTGTCACAATCAACAGTCAAAATTGTGCCTACTCTGACCTTGGCCGAGGGCCCCACTTCTGGGCCAGCAATGAAGAAAAAGTGCTAGACTTGGAGTAAGACAGGCCTGAACTCAAATCCTGCTCCCCCTCACCAGCTCAGTCTCAGGCAAGGCACCCACCCCTCCAAGATCAGGTCTGCAACATGGCAAGTTGGGATAAGAGCATCTACCTCATGGGGGTTGGGGAAGCCATGGGGAAGGCCAGCTCCTCACAGGTCCTCACCCACCCTCCCACCTCACCTTTTTCTCTGCCTCCATTCCTCCAAAATGGTAGATTCTTTCTCCTTCTAATTTTTACCCCACAAAGCACAGGACAATGAAAAATAAAAATAGTTGGCTATCAGAAGACCTGGCTTTGAGTCCACCAAACACACAATGTGTCTATCAAGTCATCTCCATAAACTGTGCCTCAGTTTCCTCATCTTTAAAATAAGAGGGTTGAATTAGAGATTGATAATAACCTCTGCTGATTGCATGCTCGCCATGTGCCAGTCCCGTCATAAATGTCATTTATTTACATTAATTCAATACCCTCAAGGAGGCAGTATTACATGAGAGGGAGCAGGGCACAGTGCTCCAGAGCACAGGCTGTGAGCTAAGACTGCTTAACTCCATCTCTCTGCTCCCCATTCAGCTGCTTTTTTATCTAAGACAAGCAACCTCACCTCTCTATGCCTCAGTTTCCCCTCTGCAAACTAGGGTGGTTATGAAGTTTAAACCAGGTCATCCACACAAGGGCTTTGCCCAGGCACATGGGAAGTCTTGCCTGCATGATTAGCCCAGAGGCTGCAAGGTGTCAGAGACCTGCCCACGCTATAGAGCGCGGGGCCGTGCAGTTCCGAGTGCCCTGGGCCACTGCAGAACACTCTCTCTCCCCACAGCTGTCTCGATGTTGACTCTGGAGCTGCTGGGCTGGTGACCTAGAGGAGAAGACACCCAGGAGAGAGGATATCAGAGGAGAGGCACTCATGAGATCCTGGGGAACAGAAGCTTCCCCCATGAATGGCAGACCACAAGACCCTAGCAGGCACGCCCACAGAGCGCACGGAAACCCCTCACCGCAGGAGCCATTTGCCCAGTCCTGCCAGCTCCAAGGCTCCAATCCAGAGCCTACCTCTTTGCAACCCCATTAGAAGCCTCAAAGTTAGTCTTTTGAGCTAATCCAATTCTCAGATTCTATATACCCTAAGCCCTTAATTTTACATCTGAGAAAACTGAAGCCTAGAAATGGGAAGTGACTTATCCAAGGCCACATAGTGACACTTTCTGGTGTCAGAGCTGGAACTGCACCAGCGATCCCAACTGCACTGCCTCTGAAACATCAGCCACCACAGGCTCAAGGACGTCTCCAACCTGAAGACACGTCTTTTTATCACAGAGACTTCTCAGAGGTGAAATTGCTCATTAGGACCCAAAGGAATGAATCCATGACAGTGATGCTTCAAGTGATGTGACCAGTATGGGGGAACGCCCAGGTATTGCAGTACCGCAGACAGACCAGGAGGGCAACTCACTTCCTTCCCCAGTTCGAAGCTGGCCTGAGCCCTGGGTACAGGGCGAGGAGTGGTGAGGAGCTGGGAGTGTCACTTACTCTATTTCAATTTCCACAGAAACCTCATGGGAACAGTAATATGAACCCCAGTTTGCAGAAACTGAGGTTTTAGGAGGCCAAGAGGCTTCTCAAGGCAGCCAGGTGACAGAATCAGGATCGGCCCTCCAGCCACTCCCTCCTGACAAGAGGACACCATCACCGGCAGCCTCCTCTGTTGTAAGTCCCTCTTCCTTCGGGGGCCTGGGCCACCAGACAGGGGAAGATCGGCTCTTTGCAGGTCAATAACAGTCCATTAGGAATCTTCTGCTTAACAAACCATCAACCTTAAATTATTGAAGGGATAGGAAAGCGCCAAGAAGATCGAGGTTGACAGGAGTAGGGAGGGGTGCAGGATGATAGAAGAATATTAATTGAATGCCCACGAGCAAGATGTTCTTGGGTGTGACTGTAGGGTTTTTATAGCAACCTCACAATAACCCATGTCCTCCCATTTCACAGGGGAGGAAACTGAGGCTCAGATGGGTTTATCACTGCCAGGCGTAAACAGCCGTTGAGTGGAGTCTAACTTAGGTCAGGCTGGCTCTTTCCTTGGCACCATGCTGCCCCCAGGGAAGCCAGGAGGAGGATGGGCAGACTGGGAGGAACTGAGGGGAGGGCGCGAGGCAGAGAGTGCTAAGGCAGATGCAGAGAGAAAGCGGGGCGGGAGGGGAGAAGCCAGAGGGCTGAGGTTGGGGGACTGGCAAGTCCAATTCTTAGGAGTACCCTGTTTCTCTCATGAGCTTCACCTTCCCTCTGGCCATTTTCAGCAACCTTTGTGACACGAAGCTGATCCTTGGAGGAGAGAAGCCGATGGGGAAGGAGAAACTGAACAACCTCTCTTCTCTCTGTTTCCATTTCAGCTGCTACCCTTCCCAGCTGGCCTAGCCAGTCAGTGCTTGCTGCTCTTGGCTAAAAAATGCCCTTCCAGATGCCAGGGAACATTTTCATGATATTCATGTGGGAATAGAAGAACAAAGAAAAATAGAGCCAAGGTGTCCGGGTCCAGCCATCAAAATCCATGATTCTGAAGACTTTAGGATGCATCAGATTCGATTTACCAAAATAGTTCGCTGTCCACAGAAGAGACACCCCACAAGAGAGTGACAGGGGACACAGCAACCCCTCCCAAAGACCCCTGGCTGCTCTGGGATTCAGGTGCGGAGCTGTTGGGATGATCAGCCAGGCCACTGTGCCGCATCCTTCCGGGCCCCTCGTCCTGGAAACCAAGAGGAAAAACTACATATTGAAGGCTTTGCTGGCTGCCTACATGAAGGACAGGAAACCGATCTGGGTGGCATGGAGGGCTGTCCCCCTGCCCTCAGAGCACTCCTTTAGGAGAATTCCCAGGCTCCCACCCAGTGTAGCATGCAGAGTGTGCCCACAGTATATGCTCAATAAATATCGGTTGAATGCCTGAGCAAACGCATGAACGACCATGTAGTAAACTGACTCCCCAACCATATCAGTCAGCTCGGGCTACTGTAACAAAAACCATCAACTGCGGGGCTCAGACAACAGAAATTTATTTTCTCACAGTTCTGGTGGCTGGAAATCCAAGATCAGGGTCCTGGCATGGTGAGGTCCTGGTTAGGGCTCTCCTCCTGGCTTGCACATGGCCGCTTTCTTGCTGCCTGCTCACATGGACTTTCCTCAGTGGGTACATGTGGAGAGATCCCCTTCTTTTTATAAAGCCACAGTCTTATCGCATTAGGGCCCTACCTTTATGACCTCATTTAACCTTAATCACCTCCAAAAGACCCTATCTCCAGATACAGCCAATTAGGTGTAGGGCTTCAACATTCAAATTTGGAGGGATATTCAGTCTATAGCACCAACCAAGGAAGGAATTTAATTATGATGCCATAAAAGGCCTTCAGCACTTAGCACTCCTCTCTAGCAAACCTAGCAAAGGCTTCACCTTCCTTCCTCCACCTGGGAACCCCTTGAACCCCTTAAAGAGTAGTTTTGCTCTCTTAAGGTTACTGTGGCCAAGCCATGCTGGGGTGGTACTGTTTTCACGGCTGGCAGTGGGAGCCTGGAGGGCTCAGCAGGCTTCCTGCAGAAAAGGGGCCCAGGAGGGATTGGAGAGGCGTGGATCCCCTGGGCTGCAGGAAGAGCTCTGCCTGAGATCCCTGGCCTTCTCACGTCCTGCCACTCTGCTGTGAGGCCTTGAGACGCCTCCTCTCTCTGGGCTTCCATCCTGCTATCTGCAACATGAGGAGGTGGACTGATAATTTCTAGGAACCTCCCACTACTCTCACTTTACCTGATCCTAGGGAAAAGCAGCTTTAGAGAGTCAACAGGAAATCAAGAGGGAAGCTAATGAAGAGCCCCAACTTCATTGCTAATTACTGAGACACCTTGGGCAAATGACTGAATCTCTGAATTTCTCTTTCTCCATTTGGATATCAGGATTATAACAATTACCTCCTTCGTGGGGTTTCCAGCATCACCGTGATAGATTGATTCATTAAAGGCCCCGATTCCTCACCCCTCCCTGTACCCATGACCTTCACCTGTGACCTTGTAATTCCTGTCACTACAAAGAGGTGGAGTCTCTCTCTTTCTTTGGTGCAGAGTCAGGCCGTGTCACCTGCTTTGGCTGATGGAATGTTTGCAAATGTGAGGCAAGCAGAAGCTTGGGGAAGCACTTGAATGGTTGGGTTTGCTTGGCTCTGCACTCTGCCATCACCATGAGAACATGCCTGAGCTAGCCCAGTGGAGGATGAGAAACATGTGGAGTGGAGCCAGCTCACCCCAGTTGTCCCAGACAAGGCCAGCCAAAATCAACCAACAGCTAACCTATCTCCAGACCTGGAAAGAGCTCAGCCAAGGCCAGAAGAACTCCCAGCCGACTCGTTAAATCAGGAGCTAAAAAATGCTTATTGTTTGAAGCCACTGAGTTTGGGATGGTTTGTCACACAGTATTGTTTTGGCAATCAATAAGTGGCACAATCACAAAATAGCACACAATAGGTACACAATCTGTGTTTATTTCCTCCATCACCCTACCCACCCCATACTGTCAGAGGCAAACTCATTTCTTAGAGAGAGAGTTGGGAGACATTGCTCGTGGTCTTGGTGCATTTTGAGCTTCAATCTCATTGTTACTCTCGCTTAGGATTGATTACAGACGCTGACTGCTCAATTTTGATTAAATACTAAATCATAAGCTGCTTACAGAATGCCTGCAAAAAGCTGACATTTATGAAGTCCAATAAACTACTTGTAAGAACAGGAGTGCTAGAGTGGGAGAAAAAAATAAAATCTCCATCCAAACAAACATCGGTTGACAGCAGACAGATGGTCAGAGTCCCTTACTTGTAAACTAGAAAAATTAAGATTTGGCAAGGGTTGTCTGAAAATAACTTGCAAACATCAAAGTTTCCCCTTTCTATGCTGGTGTTTTTCTGGGCCCAACTTCAATATTTTCACAGGCTACTGCACGGAAAAGGTGTTGCAGGCCTCCGCGTTGCTGGCAAGGAAAGGCTAAGAAATACCAGCAACGATTTATAGGAAGCAAGGTTGCCAACATCCCAAAGAGTGAGCGTTTAACAGCCAGCAACTGCACATTCCCATAAATCCCCCTAACTCAGCATCAGGCCTTCCCTTAATCTGCTGAGGTGTGAGGGAAAGGGAAGGCGGAATGTTCTAACTCGATTTTCCACTCGGATCGGCTTTCACAGGGGTGACTGTGAGTTAATCTTAAGGGGCCAGCGGCAATCTTAACAGAAATGGAATTCAGCCTTAAAACCACAGGGCAGGGCTCTCCTCACCTTTGTTAAATCAAGGAATGAGAGTGCTAAGAGGGGCTTTGGCTCAGGCTCAAACAAGCCCCTCAGGTCCAGGCGAGACGCAGGCTGTGGCTGCCCTGGTTCTCATTTCGTCCTGGCCTCTCGGTGACCTCAGAAGGGCTCAGAGAGTGAGCGTGCATGCCGATGAGGTGGGCTTGTGCACTTACTTGGCTGTGCACAAGGATCGGCAAGATGACATAGTGCCAAAGATGGCCCATGTGCCACCCCTTGGTGGCACTGCCCCTGCCACCTCAGCTACACAGCTTGCACACAAGGCCAAGCCCTCCCAAATCACAGAAGTTGAGGCCCCTGCTGGGAGAGCAGCAGTGTCCCACGGTAGAAAGATTGTGGACTTTGGGCTTGGGAACCAGACCTGACCGTGTCTGCCTCCTCCTGGCTTCATGGGCAAGACCTTTAGCCATGCTCAGCCTCAGGTCTCCATCCTCCATCTGGGGAAATCGTGTCTACCTTGCAAGGCTATTAAGAGTGACATGGACAGAATGTGAAAGAGACAAACTCATAAGCAGATCGTTGCAATGTATGATGAATGTGATGATTACGATATGCCCAGGGCATTATAGGAACACAGAGGACACCTGGCCAGTCTCTGGTGGTTGGAGTGTGCAGGGAAGGCTTCCTGGAGGAAGTGATGCCTGAGCTGAGTCTTAAAGGTAGAATAGGAGTTAACCAGCAGAAAAGGATAGGGAAGGACATTCCAGAAAGAGAAGACAAGGTGAGCAAATTATTGCCAATCAGATTCTTTTTGGACCCTTCCAGTGATGGGTATTTGACGGGTATTCTGTTTGAACCCCTTCAGTGACTCACAGCCTATTTAAGAGCCCATTCTAGCTAAGACAGCTCAAGCTATTGAAAAACCCTTCAACCATAGAGCGTCTCTCTACGGCTTCCACCTACTGGCCCTATTCGCTCTACAGGGCATACATTGCAGGCAGCTCTTGTGTCTACTTCTGCAGGTAATAGGGTCCAACCCTATCAGGTACTGCTTATGCACCAGGGAGTGGAGTCTGCACCAGGGAGTGGAGTCTGCACCATGCAGCCTCCTTTCCCTACCTCCATCATGGCCCAACATTCCAGAAGAACAGGGGTCAGATCCCCGAAGATGCTCGATGAACCCATCTGGAAAATAAATGACCCTGAGATTGGAGCTGAACTTCAGGATGGAGGGCCCAGCTCAAGGTGGAGGGTCTGGCTCAGCTCTGCCTCCAAGGACCCACGTAAAATTGCAGTCTGAAGCTCCGACTGGCCCACAGAGTCTGTGGCCTCTTCAAGTTGATGGTCAAGAGGAAGCGAGGCAGTGAGGGTGCATGGCTCACCCTGACCTTTAGGGTTGGCTCCCAGCTGAGCTATGGGGAAGCCCCAGGCAGCGTCCCTCAGTGAGCAGTGGGCAGGCCAGCCATGTCTGGAGTCCACACGCGACGAGCATCTCAAGGCACGCCTGGCACGCAGGAAGGACGCTACACATGTTTGTACCGCTCTTCCTACCTTTCAGAGATGGAGGAGGGAAACCTGCGTGACTTACAGGGCCCAGGAAACAATGCCCGGCCCTAAACTGCTCCCCCACCAGCTCACCACAGACTGAACTCCACGGTGAGTTGTCCCTTTGTACAATACAGACAACAAATCTCACAAGCAGAGCCAACGCAGGGCCTCAGATTCCCCCCGAGACAGTGGAAATAACAGTGCCTCTCTCACAGTGTTTAACTCTTATGACGATTAGATGAGTTAATCAATGTGAAAGCACTTGGAAGAGGGCCTGCCATGTAGCTCTATACACGTGTGTGTTAAGATTATTATTACTACTATTCCAGGTACTCAATAAACGAGTGTAGCAGAAAAAAAATAGTTGCACTGTGATAGCTCAGAGGGAGCCCTATGATTTGCTTATTTACCATGGACGTGAAAAACACAGTGAAGTCTAGCTCTATGGAAAGAGAAAGTGTCTCCTCCGCTCACACGACTCATGCGTTAGTTCCAACTTGAGGGCCACGGGGATCAACTCCCTCTCTTTACTTCTCTGGAGAGCTGCTCACTGTCGCCAGAAGCAATGCAATGAAGGAGGACTGCCTGGCGGCAGGAGACTTCCATTTGAATCCCAGGTCCCCTGGGCTCTCAAGGCTCTGCCCTCCAGAGGCCTCATCAGCCTCCTGCGTGAAGTGACAACTGTTGGCCATGACCATAACAATATTTAAAAACTTACATACTACAATTCACCTTCCAAATCCCTCAGTAACATCTCCTAATTAATCACCCAGTATACTACATTCTAAATTAATTAAATTAAAAGTAATTAAATCCAGGAAATTGAAATTAGTCTGATTAGATTAGAGGCACATCTAGTGACTGTGGTGAGGGGTGCCATGTAAATTGGTCAATTTCGGTGTAGAAAAGATAAACTCAAATTACAGATAGGCTATTAAGAAGGAGAGGCAAGCCTGACGAAGAATGAGTCAGGGTTGATGCAATAATGTCATCAGTGAGAATAAAAGTAACGACAGCTCGGGCTGCTTTATCAGGGCTTCCCTGTGCCAAGCTGCCTAGTTGGTGCCTGCAGAATCCGTCCAAAGCAGATGCTATCGTTATCCCTGCTCAACAGGAAGGAAGACAGAGGCTGTGCTGTGTGGAGGATCACGCTAGAAACCTGTGTGGTTCGACTCCGGAGGCTCCTCGAAGCGCTCTCCAGCCAGCCTCCCCGATCTGTATGCACAACTGACTCCTTGGGCTGGATAAAGGAGAGCGTTGGATGGGGACCCCCACACCACTCAGCACAGTCTGCCACAGTCTAGTGCTGCGGTCCTCTCAGACTTTTATCCTCCCGTGATGCACATGACGGACAACATTCACACGCACGCCACACTCAAGCATGGTCCAGGCCAAATATGGTCATCAAGAACTGTGAGGTATCCAAGATTTATCCCATTTGCAAGCCAACAAGTCAGCTCACCATAACCTCATGCAGGCAGCGGGAGACACAAGTCTCCCAGGTCAGAGACAAAGGATTTCATTACTCACAGAAATGCAAAAAAGCCAGAATAGCAGCCTCGGTTCCCCAAGCCCCAAATCCCACTAGGCAACATGGAAAAGGCCAGATGACACCTGCACACCCACTGGCCTACCTTACAAGAGAGAAACCCCAAGCTTAGCAAAGGTGAATCATTTATAAGGAACAGTGAGCCCGGCCCTCTGCTCCAGAGGGGGGACTGTCTCCTCCGAGGCTGTTTGCTGTACAACATTCTTGAAAAGACAGTCCAGTACAAAGGTAGGCAGTGCCTCTGCTCACAGAGCATGCAGAAACTCCAAAGACCCGTGAAGAATTGTCTCCCATCAATATCCACCCCTTGTTTTGAGTGTCAGCTTCTGGCGAAATTTTCCCTTGAGTACACCACTGCACCAGCTACTCTGATTGATTTGACCAGCAGAGTGTGGGACCAAATTTGTTCAGTTAGTCTCATGCAGCATTCAATTAAGGAAACTACCAACAGGTCTCCAAGTGGCAAGATGAGGCCAACCCGCCGTATTGACCTCAGCCGTGCCCTCCGCAGAGTCCTGAGCCCGGCCGTCTGAACCGAGGCCGCAAACAGTCAGGGTCTAGCTGAGAAAGCCAGGGGGTTCCACCTTACCTTCTGTGCTGACCTTTCCACTTGGCCAGCGACCCAGGCAGAACAGGACATTTAGGGCCTGCACAGGCTCTGCCTTCCTTGCCCTGCCAGGATAAGTCTAGGGCAATTCTATGATCTACAACAACCCTGGTCAGTGAGCTGAGGCTGAAATGAGCCTTCCAGGGCCCAGGTCGAGATGGGGTCAGCTAGAGTTAGGGGCAGATTCTACACCAACTTTTCTAAGTGGAGGAGTCCCATTATAGGGATAAATGGCCACAAGGTACATACGACTAATGAGCCAGTTATCTATCTGGGAAGCTCCTCCAAGTAGCTGTTGTCATCTGAGGCCTCGGCGATCTACCAGTAGTGTTTACTCAGGCACTTGAAGGTCTCTTAAGACCACTTCTATGGGGCGGTCACTGTGTTTTCAGGAGGCAGACAAGTTAGTGTCTGGCTTCCATACAAGAAGTACAGTCCCAGGGGCACGTACAGAGCCCCTAGAAAGAAAGTATTCTTTATAATCGTTGGGGTCTCCCGAGTGGGACCTGCATCAGTCAGGGAGCACAGTTGATAGTGCCTCCAATGGCCCATCGATGGGTGGTAAGCCGTAGATGGAATAACCAGATCTAGTCTAGTCCTTGATTTTGGAGAGACTGCCTGAGGGCAGCCCATCCAACTTGTTCTGTTCATCCACACCCCTAGCTGAGTGACATTCACCTGCCCCACGGAATGATTGAGAACACCTATGAGAATGGGAGCGGGGGAGACATCCAGAGGTGCTGAAAGGTGTTTTGGCTGGGACCATCCCTGCTGTTCCCACACTCCTCTCAGTATGGTTAAGGGAATGGGGACCAAATCGTGGTCAGAGCTGGCTGGCGGGCGACAGCAGACCCAGCACTGCATTAACTTTAAGGCGCGTCCACTGTTTGGGATAGCTGCACCAGGGCATTTTCTTTTGTGAGGAAACCTCCAGGGATGGTTCTGAAAGCAAATCTCATTAATGTCCCTCTCTGCCTGGTACCTCTGAGTACAACTCTGATGCATGTCCTCCCCAGGGGCTGGGGTTGTTGCCCTCCCTCCAATGCCATTCCGGTAAATAGAACATCACCCTTTTCCCAATAAGCTACTCACTCAGACCTACAGTCCAGAAGGTTCAAGTGCAAGAGAGTTTTCAAAAAAAACCACAGAGACTCACTATAGCTCCCACCTTGGCCCACGTGGGCCACCGTAGGGGGACTCGATGAGCCATGTACTCATCCAAGTGTCACTAGCCTAATGCGCTAAGATCACGGCAATCCAAAAGAGAACCCAGGTGGCCGAACCAGAGTTAAATCTGAATCCCAACAGCCCCCTTGGCCGCCCTGGGGCTCCTGTTGGGGAAGCAAAGACACATCATGCCCAGGATCAGTCAGGACAGAATCCTGAGTTTCCAAAATGGATCTGAGTATCCCCCGCCCCACCTACCCCTTCCGCCCTGATCATTACTCAGGAGGCAGCCAAGGGCAGATGATTCCTTCCTGGGTCAGCAGCTCTCAATGGCCAGACTGCCTGACTAAGGCGTGTGGACGAGCGGGAGGTGACGGAGGCAGTCAGCAAGGAAGGGAGGAGGGAGGGAGACAAAGGAGATACCTAGCTCGCGCATGGCTACGAGTAACAAATCCGCCTCCCAGAGTCCCATCTACAACCTCTACATTCAGGTTACTTCCCAGATTTCCCCAAAACAGTGGGAGGAAACTCAATTTACGGACCCACAGTTCCTTTCCGATCGTTTCAGCAGCACAAAGGAAAAACCTGCCCTAAACATGAAAGTCTCTACATCTGTCAAGAGAGGAACCACGTGCTGTTTTGAGATGACAGTTTTTCCATCTTCCACCCATCACGGGGTCAAGCCCCTCCTCGGTCCTCCTCACCGGCAGCTGGCATCCAGCCAGCATGCCACTCATTCGAAGCAGCTACCAGGGCCCCAAACAGCCCAGGCGAGTTTCCCAGATGGCTGCTTAAATGTGATACAAAGGTACATCTTAGGCTTTCCAGAGACAAGTGTGCATTGCATATCCTTCAAGGAAGCCCCCGTGATATTAATTTTTACAGCTGAGTTGATAACAACGCGGCAACAGAAAACAATGAGGCTACGTTCTCTGGCAATCCCTGCACCGCTGATGGTGCAAATTAAGAGCTGCGTTATAGGGCAGCTCACTGTAGGTGGTCAAGTTTGCTGTTCCTGTCAGCTCTGCTTGGGCAAAGGGACCATATCCCACCTGCCTCAGGTGCCCCCCAAACGCCTAGCCTGGTGCAGGCACGCTGCTGTTTAGAACAAGGAGCCTAAGCTAGTAAGGAAAGCAGGTGCGGGTGCCCGTCTTTGAAGATGCCAATGAGACTTTATTGGGAGCAGGATGGAACCGGCAGAAGTATGCCTCATCTCTGTTAGCTCCTAACCAACAATTAGCCTGACCTTTTCCTCGGAAATTACACCAACTGCAACGTCCACTGCTGTTTTGCCTAATTTGCTTCTCTGCTGGGGGGGAAACAAGTCCTGAAGAGGAATAAAAACAGCTGGTTCTTTCAACCATCAAAGGCAGAACTGGACGCTATATGGTGATTTTCAGGGCAATTCAAAATTAACTTCAAATTACCAAGGGCTGACTCCCTCTCTGCCTCGCTCTCATGCTCTCTCTCTCTCTCTCTGCCTTTAGCCTGACTTTGTTCACAAAGCAGAACTGTTCCCAGCCTCCCTGTGCTCTGCTTTGAAGCCAGCCCATGTTTTTCCACTTCTCCCCTTCATCCCTCTGGGCGGTGGTTTCTGCCCCCTCCACAGGAATCAGTGAGGAAGCTCAAACACCAACCGTTTGCTTTTTCCAGGAAGAGGCTCCAAGGTGTCAATGTGCTTCCCGGCCAAGAGACCGCCTCTGGTGCGTGGTTGCTGGAGATTGTAAGACATCAGTCAGGTAGGGCGGCCTCGGGGGCCCTGCTGGGGCACAGCACGCGGTTCCTAAGCGCTCCCCAGACAGAGAAGGAAATGGCGGAGAAAGAAGAGGAGACAGAGAAGCAGAATCGTGCCAAAGAGATGGATTTGGTGGTCCATTATTTCGGTAATGCTCATTGAGGGCCCACAGTTCTTCTGGAGCGAGTTCCAAGCCCACCTCCTTTACGAAGTCTTCTCCCACTGCCTCTGCCACCTGGAGCTCGCTCGCTCCCCTTCCTAGGAATTCAGCCTCACTGCCTGCCCAGTGCCTTCGTGCCAGGCGCACCCAGCCTGCTGTCTGTTAGGAGCTCTGCGTGTATGAGAACCCCAAACAGCCTGACGCAGCCTGGAGTCTCAGTGAGTGTCATCCTGCCCCCATCCTCTGCCCTGTCTCCCCTCCTAGAAATAAGCTCCAGGCCAAAGGGACCGGATCACGCTCCAGTGTCCCCAGTGCCTCGCCCAAGTCCTCCGATGTCTTAATCACAGTCAGAACCCAATAACTACTTGTAAATTGGATGATGGTTTCCTTGAAACATTGCAAGAGCTTGTTTTTCTACTTTAATAACCAAAGAGAACACACATGTTAAGAATGTTTCCAACCTCATCTCTGTTCCTACTTGCCCCAAGCCTGCAGATCAAGTAACCAAATTTCCCTTCAGCATTAGACCAAAGGGTTGGGCAGCTTCTGGTGCAATTAAAAATTCAGCAGTGAAGGGGCTTCTCTTTTCCACTCTCTGGCTAACACTCTTGGAGGAGCTAGGGCAATTTACATCCTCCCGAGTTACCCTGCTCTACGCTGGGTTTGGCTATGCTGTAGCCAGGTCAACGAGGGCCCCACATGGCTCTGCGATCCTGAAAACAAACCATGTGAGAACTTCCCTCAAAGGAGACACCCCACCGCCGGGTCTATTTTTGCTCAAAGGTAGCTTTGATCAGTTGCAAACAGCCCCCCAGGCTGCAAGAGGGGGGCCTGGCCCTTTAAACCAGGCTAAACTGATGTCGCCAGTAAGAATTTAACTAGGGTGATCAGGGGAGGCCTAACTATTGGAGCTGAGGCTTGAATGACAGAACCATGTCATGGCTGGTTCTGGGGAAGGTCATTCCAGGCAGAGGAAACAGCTACTGCAAATGTTCTGGGGCAAAAATGAGTTTAGTACGTTCAATGAATCAAGACACAGCCAGTGTGCCAGAATATGGTGGTTCAGGGAAAAAAGGTTGAGAGGAAGACAGGGACCCATTGTGTGGGGCCTCACGTCCCACAGTAAGAAGTTTGGAATTTAAGTTCAACAAGAAGCAATTAAAGGGCTTTACTTAGGAGGGTGATATTTTGAGGTCATTCTGGCTGTTTGTGGAGAATGGATGGCAGGGCAACCAGCCTGGGAACAGAAAGCCGTGTTAGGAAGCTGGTACAGCTGACCGGGAAGACTTGCTGGCTTGGGCCGGAGAGCTGGGTGTGGAGGGAAGCACAGATTCAGGATACGTGTTGGAAGTGTAGCCAATAAATCCTACTGATGGATTGCGATGTGGGGAGGGGAGCAAAGAGAAGAATCAAGGATGACTCCTATGATTTTGTCTTGAGCAATGGGGTGGATGCCAGTATTACTTACAGGGATGGAAACACTCAGGGAGGTTCATAGCAAAGCTTCTAGCTTGGCCGAGGTGATCAACACGGGGGAGCTACTGTCACTTCATCACTACTGCAGTGGAAGCTGCTGTGTTCAGCTCAGATCCCCTCTTCAGAGCCAATGCACCAATTCTCCGGCTGGCAGGAAGGTCATAGCTCATCCTCATCAAACCCGCCTTAGACGGCAGCAGACCACGCTCCCCAGGTTACGCCTCCTCCCAAGGGGCTCACGGCCAATGACTGGCTGCTGTGTGGATACAAGGCCCAGCCTTCTTACCCCAGGGGGGACCATTCTGAAGGGCCATGCCACCTCCAGAGCCCCCTGCAGGATCCGCTGAGGCCCCAGTGGCAGCTGCCTTGCCGGTCGGCTTCTCCCTCTGCCCAGTCCGCCTCCTCACCTCTTCACATGTGTGTCTCCCCTGAATGCTTGCTCCCAGCTTCTCACACAACCAGTTCAGAGTCTGGTTCCAGGAAGCCTAATCTAAGACAACTATTATTATCATCATTATCATTGTTACTAGATCATTTCCAGGATCTCATCCAATTTGAAAACTCCATTATGAAGAATTCTGAAATAGCCTCTCAAATTTCCCTAGTACCTACTCTCTGAAGACTCCCAACAACCCCATCTTGGTTCATCACCAGCACACAGTCCCTCAGAAACAGCTTCCTGTCCTAGGTTTGCTGAGAAAATCTTTCTATGTTCTATGCCTTTGTCTATAGAAGCACGCTTGCATAACTCAGACCCCAGATCCTATGTTGAGAAGGGGCGGGTACCCAGTGAGCCAGAAGATACACCAGGGGTCACAGAGGTCTCTTGATAAACCATCCTAACCCCGGGCCCCCAGGGAGGGAGGGAAATCTGATAACTCCCTTTTGTGTTCAGGGCAAACTGTCTCTCCCTGTACCTCTGCAGCTGCACATATACCGTGAGTGTGAAAGGTTTTCATCCACACGCACGTGTGTGTCAGTGTGTGATACCTGTGTGTAACAGAATGCCCTGGATGCTGACAGCTGGACGGATGCAGGCCCACTCGACATGACTGTACAGTGCATCTGGCGGAGAGGACAATCAGGGGCTAAAATCCAGCCCGTAATTTTCTGCCCAGCCACGTGCCCTGGGATGGCGTGCATCTTCCCAGAAGTACTTTTTTCTATTCTTCTCACCACACCATGCACCCTGGCCAGGGCCAGTCCTACCCAGAACAGGTGCTTTTTTCTAATTTTCACAAAGGCTGCAAGTAAACAGAAGCAAGGCACCCTGGTTACGACACACCTGTCTCTCAGCTCCAGATCCACCCTCTTATTCCGGACATCATGATGCTGCAGAAGGAACTCTGCAAACCACGTTCCCCCTTCGCTGCTGGGCTCCCTCTCATTGTCGCGGGGAGGACAGTGGGAGGTGGGAGGACTGGGGACTCAATCAATCATATTTGCTTCCTATTCCCAGCAGCATCACCCCCGGCATCCATTTTCACCGGCAGCCACAGCTGATTCACTTCACCCCCTGTGTGTCACACTCTCGGAACCAGCCACAGCATGTCCCCCTCAGAGACATCAGCACCACTCAGCCAGCGAGCCTCCTCCGAGCTTGAAGTCTCAGCTCCGCAGAGTTTCTTCTCCAGGCCCCTGGGTTCTAACAACCCCAATCTCTTTCTTTGTTCCCTCCCCAAGAGCAGTAGCTGCTTTTCTGTAGTTACTATCTCTGTGTGTCCTCAACGACTCCTTTCTGCCTTCCCAGCCCTCCAACCCTTTTGAATCAATTCTCTATATTAAAATCTCTCTGTAAAGGGGCTGGCCCCGTGGCCGAGTGGTTGAGTTCGCGCGCTCTGCTGCAGGCGGCCCAGTGTTTCGTTAGTTCGAATCCTGGGCGCGGACATGGCACTGCTCATCAGACCACGCTGAGGCAGCGTCCCAAATGCCACAACTAGAAGAACCCACAACGAAGAATACACAACTATGTACCGGGGGGCTTTGGGGAGAAAAAGGAAAAAATAAAAAAAATCTAAAAAAAAAAAATCTCTCTGTAAAAATAACTGTGGGAGCTGTTTTCTGACTGACCGCCATGGATGGCATAGGGAAAAGTAACCCCCATCCCCTGTGAGCCTCTCACAGTCAGAGCTTTAGGTAAAACCCATGTGGCTTTAGGTATTCATTTATTCATTCAACAAACATATGTTTATACCATAATCCCTATGTAGTATATGTATTATGAAGGATTTCATTTTATACATATATGCACACACATATATAAATACTTTTTATACCTTTTTAGATCTGCATAGAACGTAACTAGGAGACACACAAAAAGTGGATGACTGTGATCCATTCCAGGAATTAGGAATTGGAAGTATTAAGTTGGAAAGAATATTTTTCACATAGCCTTCTGCGTTTTTACAACAAGCCACTCTTACTCTCATATTTTGAAAAATGGACTAACATTCCCGTATTCAGTGCCACCTGAGTGCCAGGCGGAGGGAAGCCCTGCAGGTAAACACTTGTCGTGCCTCAGTCATCCTCTCCCTGCCCAGCCCAGACATGCCCCGTATCTGGGTCTCCCCATCTCCTTGTCTACAGATTCAGAGGAACATTCTTGGAAGATCAGGAGCCGACGGGAGAATCTCCAGACGGTGGGAGCAGCCCCCGGGCAGCGTGGTGAGACCACACTGAAAGAGTGGGACGAGGAAACACTAAGATAGGGGATCCTTGGTGACGTCATGTGCGTGGGATAGAAACCTAGAAGCAAAGAAAGTTGGCTAGGAAGGGACCTTACAGTGGGTAGAGGACACTTGGGTGGCACCTCTGCAGGCAACCCCAAAACCTCGTCACTCCCACACCTTGTGGAGTAGCCACACTGTGTGAGCAGAGGTGACTCAGCTCAGCTCTAGGGGTGGGCCTGGGCATTCCAGACCAACTGCTGCCATCCTACCAACAAGCCCCCTGCCTTGGGGACTGGTCCCGTAACTTACACTTAAGCCAGTCAGCTGGAAATCCTGGATTTTCATTCGGTGACTGTGAGAAGTAGCACTCTTTCCAGGTGAGATGGTGGCAATACCTAACTTCCCCAGGGCAGGCTCTGACCCACCAGAACCAGTGCAGGCTCAATCAGGACAAACATGGATCTGAGCCATCAGTTTGGCAACTGTGCTTAATGCCTTAAATAGCCTGCCTTCCTCTCCCTCCCTGTGAAGCATGTGGAACTGTGGTTGCAGTTGCTGCTGGCAGCTCTTTTGTGATCATGAAGCAAGCCACTCGAAGATTAAAAGGCTACCCAGAAGAAGACTGAAAGAGGAGCACTGGTCAGACTGTGCCAAGGCCTACACCCCTTTACTGTTTAATCCTGTTTGTGTGAGGTTTCTAGACCTCATGACTGACAGGTCTTTTGGTTGGTCGGTTGGTCAGCTTTGCATCCTCTCATCTATTTCCTCACTCTACACATGGTTAAACTAAGGTCCAGGGCAGGGAAGCGCCTCCTCCAAACTCTTGCAGCACCAGGACCTCCATCTTTTCTCTGTCAGACCAGTGTGCTTATAATAAACCATAAAACCTCTTATACCACACTGTCGACAGCAACAGGGATGCAGTAAATATTTGTTGAATGAATTAATTACTGGGCATGAACGGGATCAGAGGGAAGTGCTGGCAGGAACAGGGAAGAGCAAGGGTTTGGAGTGAAGGAGCGATGACACGGAGGGGGACAACGAGGAGAAACGCCCCAGGGTTTCTTCTATTTCAGTCACAGGACACACTTGCAGCACAAAAGGCTTCAGGATACTCTAGGCTTTCTGTGGATAAATCCCCACTTCCTACCATGTCCAGAAACAATAAATGTCCAGGCACGGAGAGCTTTGAAGTTTATTATAAAAAGGATGGAAAGGTGTCCACAAAGACCTGAGAGTGCCAGATCCAGTCGGGGCCTTGTGGTTGGGGACGGGGCGGGGGCCAGGGTGCTGCGCCCTAATGCCCCTCCGAACAAGAGGATTGGAAAGCCTGTCGCAGCGCCATCAGAACACGCCGTCGTCCTAGCCTCTGAATTCACGTGCCTTTAGGAAGCACAGGGCCTGTTCCTGGTGGTGGAAGATGCGGGTGGACTGTCACAGAGCCCTGGGGTCCAGGCTGCCCACTGCTCAGTGGCTTTGTGATATCTGGCAAGATAATATCTTCGTCCCAGAAACTTACTTTTCCTTAGATGTAAAATGGAAATAAAACAGGCCCGCTCTAGCTTATCTTAGGGCCAGATGTTTCAACATTCAGAAACGGTGGACTTTAGAAAAGTTGTATGGCGCATAACAGTATGTTATGTAACACCCAGCAGGCTCTGGGGAATGCCCTGTAATCAAACACTAATGCTTCTAAAGGGAAACATAAATATTTACAGTAAACAGGATAATTAAGACCATAGATAACCTCACGTCACTTCAGTCCAGGATTTGCCACCAAGTGAGTTACAAAAATCTTTTGGTTGTCAGAGCGTTTTGGATTTTTGGAGTCAGGAGTGAGGGATCAAGGACCTGACCAGCGCCTACGTCATCAGCCTGTCGAGACTTGAATGAGATAGAGCCCCCACCTAGCCCCCAGGGGCCACGTTTCATCAGGTGAGAACAGGTAAGGCAAGTGCACAGTCAGTGGCAGCGGGCTGCCTCAGGCCGGCTTCCTCTGTCTCCACAATAGGGGGTTTCCGGAGTTCCCAGGGCTTCCTGGAAACCCAAGTTGGGACCCCTTCAGAGCCCACACAGGGGGACGGCGTGCTCACTGGAATAGGTTCTCAGGCTGATAGCTCTGAGCTGAGACAGCCCAGCGCTCCCGCCCTGAAGGCCTGCCTCAGCTACCGCTCCTGCGAGCTCCCCCGTGAACCTGAGGCCGGGGAGGCAACCCTAGACAGGACGGAAGGGGAAGCCACTGCTCTGCTCCCTGCCTCTTACTAGCTCCATGGCCATTATGAACCAGAGAGAGAAGAACCCACTTTCATCCGCCTCCTAAAACGCACTGGCAATCCTCTTGGCAGTGCCCTCCCCTCTGTTCTGCCTTCGATGGCATGGGTGGCGCTGAGAGGAGAGAGCACTCAGCTCTAGGCCCAGCTGCTGGAATTACCCATTGTTTTTAACGTCGGACAGTCCAGTGCTCTGCTGCTGTAATTCACACTACCCTGTGCTCTGTTCCAGTGGAGCATCTCTTCTGCACGTGTTCGTTGCTCAGCTGTTTGGCAGTTGTACTCCCTTCAACGGCCCGGCCCCTGGGTTTCCCTGTAGAAGTGTAGCCCCCTCCAGGTGCATCTGTCCAGCTAGGGTAGAGCAGAACTCTCCCCTCCACTGTTTTGCATACTATGCTTCTCTTCATCCAACCTCATGATTGGGCCCTGAGCATGATGCGCGTCCACAGTAACGCCCCAAGCTGCCATTCCCCTGCAGATGTCTAATCGTGCTATATGGAAATATCATGGTGGCACAGCTAATGGGGACCCATTTTAAGTTTGAGGGCAAAGGTCCTCCATCACACACAGCAGGTCAGGATAAGGAGGACACAGCAGAGGGAATGCAGCGAGCCTTCGGGAGCTGTAGCCTCACACAGGCACAGTGCCCGGTGCAGGGTAGACGTGAGAGCCCTCAGAGAGGTTACCTAAGGCTGCTCTTTGAGCCAGAGCGTGCACAGACTAGAACTCTCTGCACTCAATGCTGAGGCCCATCAGCTGCCCAGGGCAGCTCTGTGAGCAGGGCTGGGACGAGGGGGAGGCAGGTGAGGCACAGAGGGAGCAAAAGTCAAGGAGGCTCTCCCTCTCTGGGCCCCTGCTCATGCACGGCCCTGGGGGAGAACGCCTCCTCAAGCTTTGCACCTGGGCCACTGTGTTTGCCTCGCCCTGTCCCAGCCCAGCGTGGGAGACAGGGACCGGGCAGGGCTCCCAGCTAAAGGGACAGTCCCCTTGTCCACGAGGTCCAAGGTTATCCCAGCTCTGAGTTGGGGGAAGTGCTGACTGAGACTGGAGCCTATTTTCCTGTGAGGTATCTGTGGGTCTAAATCCAGCATACTAGTCATTCACAGCATTCGGTCATTCACAGCAAGCCCTTTGGTGTCTTTACGATGTCCTGTGTCAATTAACAGGAGACAAAAACCAATGTAGCTATTTTAAACAGAAAGGGATTTAATTCGAGGATTAAAAAATGATAACAGGAGGGGCTGGAGAAGCTGCAGGCTTCCAGGGACGTCTCCCGACACCACAGACTGACCACCAGGGGCGCTGCTGCCTCGGACCCAGCCAGGCAGGCAGAGAATCAGGGGCTCAGTGTGTTCAAGGACACAGCCCATCGCTCCAGTGCTGGGATCAGGAGTCAGAATCACAAAGCCATCACCACTGCTTTTCTCAGCTCCAATAAGGCAGGAGCTTGGACGCTGAAACACTGGCAGGTGGGCCAGCCCCACACCTCCCGACCTTGTTTGCCCACAGAACTCAGCTGAGAGCAACAGGAAGGTGGCCTTGGCCTCACTTCTGCTTCCAAATCTCAGCTTGACGGCATCTAATTGGCAGAACTAAACTCACCAGCAGAACTGTAGCTGCAAGGGAGTCTGAGAAATGTCACTGTCACATTTCTGAACTTTGGAGTTCAGGAAGGCACCCTGGACAGAGGTGAGAACGGACACTGAGGGCCAGTGGAGGATGCCCAACTCGAGCCCCAGTTAAAAGGCCCCACAGGGGCGCGAGTGAAGAGAAGCGAGGGGAACTCAGCCACAGCCTTAGAGTCAAGGATCTGGTGCTGAGCACAGGCTAACCCGGGCAGGGACCCCTCCTGGGGAGCTCTGCCTTCACCGCTGCTCACCCTGCCGAGCCAGGCCAAGGTGACTCGCTGACAGTCCCCTGAGCACCCACAGGAGAACAAGGCAGCCAGAGCAGCAGGAGACTAAATCACACCTCCCTTTGCTGGATCCTAGACTCTGGAATCTCCAGAGACTGAAACTGTCGGTATGTGATGAGTCTCCGGAATCTGCCCCCCGGAATTTTTAGCATCACTGCTGCAGCTGCGTCTGGAATCTCCACTTAGTGAATGCGTCTGCCTCAGATTCTGTGCCTCGTTTCACCTGAGTGCTTTTCCAGTATCTCCGGCACCAAGGTTTGGAAACAAGTTGACAACTGGTCTAATCATTTGGTGGCGTGTGTACGGCGTCCTGGCTGCAGCTGGAGTTCCCCGGCCCCTTTACAATCTAGCTCAGTGCAGCCGCAACCCCGAATCCTTGCCTCATGGGTGTGCAGGCTCTCCCCCAAGAATTCGCCGGGTTCCCGGGTCGGGGCCTAAGACCCCAGCACTACCTCTGCCTGCAGCCGACCTCCCCCAGCCCGCAGCCCCACGCCTCTTCCCAGGCCGCACAAACCAGCTCCCCAGAGCGGCAGACGGGAGAGATGTCCTAACATGGTCCTGAGGACACTGCGTGACAAACACCCCAGAGCCACCTATCATTCTTTTGTTTTTTACTTAGAAAAGTGGCAAAGTAGTACAGAGCCGCACTGATTCCTAAAGCCCCTTCCAGTTCCCCCACCACATTTCTGGTGGGCTCTGACCCCCACAAAGCAGCCCAGCCTCTCACCGTCTCACCAGCCACTCTGTCCTCCGCCCTCTCTGTCTGTATTTTTTGACTTCTTTCTTTTTTTTTCCTACTCCCCCTTCTCAGGAGCAAAAGTTAACAATTTTTTCATTTTCTCCAGCAGATCAGCTTGTTACCTGGGGGTCCAGCTCACAACTCTGCCTTCAGAGTCTCTCTCTCGAGGCCACTGGCTCATCAAGGAAACTGCTCAAAGATGGAGCCTATGCCACGGGGAATTTTGGTGCCAGTCATTAGGGCAGTAAATGTTTCGAGTCATTACATGTGTGTACAAATTTATACACGTATATAAATATTTTACCTACAGCTATAAAACCATGAATCTCAACGTCTTTGTATACAGACAAACCCCACCTAAGCAGTTCTTTGGGTCAATGATTTAACTGATTTGCTAATACTCAGATCTTCATAAGGCTGTAGAATGACTTGCCCTCCCCTCTGCGGTTCCCCTCCTCGCCCTCCCCTTACATTTCCACAGGTGCAGCTTCCAGCCCAGGTGTGCCAGACAACACGTTAGGTGTAAGTTAACAGTCATCATCATGAGAAGCCAGCAGCACAGCAGTTCCTGGCTCCATGTGTGTTCTCAGGAGCACAGAGGCTGTGTCTCATAAGGGCTGTGAGAGCCGGCCTCTCACTGGCTTGGACTTGTGCTTTCTTCTAGATGAGTCGGTCAAGATGGAGACGTTAGGGGCTGGCCTAGTGGTGCAGCAGTTACGTTCATGCACTCCACTTCAGCCGCCTGGGGTTTGCTGGTTCAGATCCGGGGCATGGACCTATACACCGCTTCTCAAGCCATGCTGTGGCAGTGTCCCACGTATAAAGGAGAGGAAGATGGAAAGAGATGTAAGCTCAGAGCCAATCTTCCTCAGCAAAAAGAGGAGGATTGGTGGGAGATGTTAACTGAGGATGTTAGCTAATCTTCCTCAAAAAAGAAAAAGGAAAAGAAAAGATAGGGATGTTAAATGAATCAAGCAGATGTGTGTCGATGCTGTGAAGAAAGGTACCAGTACTCCATGTCTTCACACATAGTGCCCCAAATCTCCTGTCCTCAGGTGTACATCTCTGCCAGGATCTCACAACCTCAGCGTATTTGGGCCAGATAATTTGGGCTGTCCTGTGTATTGTGGGATGTTTAGCAGCATCCCTGGCCACTACTCACTTGATGCCAGCAGCATCAAGACAACCAAAAATGTCTCCAGACATTGCCAAATGTCTGGGAAGAAAATTGGCCTCTAGTTGAGGAACAGTGCTCTGTGTCTCCATAGATACACATTGTGTACACAAAAATGTATACATACATACAAACAATTAAATATTTATATGTCCTTATTCTAAGTTGGCATCTGGTATAAACTTTTCATTCAATCAGCATATGCACAAAACAGAAATGTGACATATTTTCTTCCTTTCTCTTAAAAATTAATGTCATCTGTGATAATAGTGACATTTGCGAAGATTAAATAAATATAATCATCTTACATCTTTCTGTAAAGTTGGCCTTTACCTTAACCAGGAGAAGGGGTCTTTTGGATCCTTAATTTATTCCCCATGGTCCTTCCTAGTGTGACTCCAGACCCCTCGAGCTCTGAGAACCCAGGTGGACGAATCCAGCGTCCAGTACCATCTACATTTGTCTCTCCCTGGCCGCAACATCCCAGAGATCCCTGTGCAAACCAATTCAAAATGGAAAAGAAGACAAGTTGAAGTCCAGTACATCCCCAATTACACAGGATTACTTTCTAAATCAGCCCCAGTGCAGTGTATTAGTCAGGACAGGATGGGCTCCAGTGCAATAACAAATACCCATCTTATAGATGAGGAAAGTGAGGCTCAAAGATTAAGACTTCTCTACACTGCAACAACCAAGTGACAGAACTGGGACTAGAAGCTGGGTGCCCTTACTCCAAAATTGGTTCTTCCTGGTCCACTGCAAGAGCTTCCGAACCCTCAGGGAGCAGAGAACATCACTGATGCCACGGCAGGATGGTCATACTTCCCACACCTCTGCAGCTTTCGTCAAAGGTGATTTGCCTCAAGAAAGATTAGGATTATTATATCAAGAATGTGAAATGCAATGAGAAAAGAAACAGTCAACCCTTTTCATTTCAAAATAGATTTTGATACTCACAGGAGAGACAAGTTCTTGAAAGCTAAGGCTTTTGATTCGCGGGAACTGTTTTTTAAGTTCTAAATGCTTAATTTTTATCATCAGAAGGAAAACTCTGAAGGAATCAAGGCATAAAGTGTAGATTGGAAGAAGGGTAGATGGAAGGCAGACTGCCATACTGTCCCAGATGAGCTATGGATGTGCAAGGCGGGGCAGAGACAGCAGGAGGGGCCCTGCTGATGTGCGAGGCTGGGAGAAGGAGCCACGTTCCTGAGTCCTCTTGAGGTTCAGATCTCAGTGGGAGAGGGCGTAACAGAACCAGAGTCTGAGAAATGAGAAGGGAGAGGCCTTGGGATGACAGCAAACCTCAGAGAGGGACACTTGTCTGGTGAAGGAGCCCAGACTCTCTGGGTCCCCCTCCCCCCAGGCTGATGCGGAGACTGGATGGGCATTTCCATAGCTACAGAGAGTAGAGGGGCCTCCCAGGGCACTCTTCACAACAGGAGAGGATCAGATAATGACACAGTCATGTCTCAGCTCATGTCAACAAGGAAGGGGACAACTGTCCAAAGACCAGGCTAGATGGCAAATTTCAGCAGACACCAGTGGGAATAGATGCTGACAAGTGTGCCTCACTGGAGCAAGGATGAGCAATGGATGACAGTAAGGATGGAGAACAACATATCCAGTAAATATCCAGAGCCTCATTTTAATTGGACTAGCCGGTGTCACATGCCCAAGCCCACTGAACCCATCACTGTGGCTGGTGGCTGGAGGAGCACATATTCTGATTGGACGAGGCTTGGGTTATAGGATCCACTCCAAGAGCTGAGGTTGAGTCTCCACCAGACCTTGTGGACCAAAGAGGGAAGCAGTGGAATCCTAAATAAAATTGGGGCTGTAATTAGAAGGGAAAATGGATCCTAGGGAGATGGACAAGTGTCCATGAAAGAAGGTATTTGGAAAAGTCTCAGAGGGGATGCAAATATTATGGTTGCTTAGCAAGCATGCATTCTCATTGTCCTCCTCAGGTTCGTATTGTCCCTAATCAGAAGGGGAGCAGGTGCTTCACTCCATTTTCCATCGCAACACCGAGAGATAGAGTGGGGAAAAATATCTATCTGTCAGATTTGCCCAGAGGAAAAGTTATGTTCCTCCACAGGCCGACTTCCCTTTTAAGCTGAGCCAGCTGAGGACAGACGCATCCTGTGTGACTGTGGGCTGTGACACCAGCCTGCCCGGCTTTGCACACGAAGCCTTTGGTTAGGAAACCTGGACTGGAGGCCTGCTTCGGTCAGTGCTGAAGCTGCCACGGTGTGATTTTGGGGATGCCTGCTCTACAACCCCAAGAGGAAAGAAAAAGGGCAAGAAGGCAGAGCCCACATTTCCCTCTCCAGATTGCCTGGCTCACGCCCTTTCATCACCCAGCCAGTGTCCTAATCATTGAGGCTCAGGGAGATGAGCAAAGTAAACTAAGGACACACCACTGGCACCAGAACTAGGCTCTGAACCCACAGTTATGCAGTTCTCTTTCCACAGCTGCTATTGCCCGGGGCGTCATTCCAGCCCCTGAATGTCAACCCTACTCAGTTTTATGAAACGCTGCGGAGGCACCCCCTCACTCCACAGCAGGCACATGCAGATGAGGAAAAAGAAGCTAGGCAGGCTACCCATGGTCACACAACTGAGTAGTGGAGACAGGTGGTCCCAGGAGAACCCCATGCTTCTCCTGACTCGTGGCCCAGGGCTCTGTCCTCTGTCCATGCTTGTCCAGCATGCCTGGCACTGCATCCCGAGTGGGCCAAACATCCAGGGCACTGGCCTGGAAGCAGACATGAAGCCATGAGCCAGGTGTTTGGCATTTCTATGCCCTCCTCACAGTGTCTGAGCCCAGGGCTTTCACACAGAAGTCTGAATGGCTGTCTTCTTGGAAGACTGAACCTGGTCTACCCTCTTGCTACCCATCACGTGGTCCATGGACCAGCACCATTAGTATCACCTGGGCCCTTTTAGAAATGCAACATCTCAGGCCCTTCCCAGGATCAAGATCCTCAGGGGCTTCTGGCACGTATTTAAGTTTGAGAATTGCTGGTCTACATACCTTCTGAGCACTGGGACATTTTCCTGCACTTTGCTGCTGCCATAAATACCCTCACTACCTCCTAAGGGGTTTACATTTGGGGGCTCCCAAAATACACCTGGCCCTTGTGTCCGCGAAGGTGCTACTGGCTCCCCAGTTTCCAAGGAGGTGAGTTAGGAAGGCCGTGGCCTTTGTTTCATCAACGGCCAGAGGAGGAGGTTCGCGGAGGCCTCTTGGATGTTCCTGCTTCCGTTCCTCCCTCATCTCCTGGCACATGCTGCCTGCTTGCCTCTCCCCTTCAAGACTGTGTGCGTAACAAACCCACACGTGAACCCGTAAAGGGAAGTTGGGGAGGGAGGCCTGCCTTGCCAGGGCCCAGCCTCTGCGTTTTTATGGATCAGAGGAGATCTGCTTCCCCACTTTCGCTGTGGCGCTTCCCCGCCAGGGCAATTTGATTATTTTTTTAAATAGATGTCAGCCCTTATTTTCTGATAAACGGTAAAATACTGGTTTCTCTTCTTTTTCCTCTTTCTTAACTGAGTTCCTAACAACTGGTACATGCATTTATAGAGAATAGCAGGTGTCAGTCATACTAAATCTTGGTGAAAAATAAGAAATAAAATAGAAAAACTTTCATCTTCTCACTAGTTAGCACAAAACTGTCATGGTGGGAATACCTTCTATCCTCAGCAGAGGAACGTTCCATCCCCGCCATGAGTCCATGAGGATGTGCGCAGACGTGTGTTGACATTACTTGGTGGGGGGTGGGCGGTGGGAGGAGGCAGCCCCGTTTGACCATATGTGCTATCACCAAAAAAATTAAAATTAACAGCAAAGCAAAACAAAGCAGGGTGCCCCTCATCGTTTCTTTATTTTTTGTTGATGGGATTTAACATCAAATACTGCTGACCCAGCTGAAATCTGCAGAATTTGAAGTCGACATCAGATCCACATGCGCCATATTTTTGACTTGCAAATGCCTTCCAAGAATAGCTGGAGTGTCCTGATCGAGCCGGCTTGCGAGGCATCCGCGCTGCGCGCCGTCTGCTCCGGCACTGTATAATTCATGGACTTGCCTGACGAAGTTAGTGAGGGATCGAAACCGTGACCGGCCTGTGACCCCCAGCTGAAACTTCCATTCTTTTAAAACGAACAAGAGAAAGCTGAAACCTGCGCACCACTCAGCCCTGTCCTGCAAGGACGCCCAATCTGCCTTCCTTTTAGCCAGGTCCCAGGGCCATCTGTCCTCACGGACTCTGGGGCCATCGGATTCAGGGACAGAAGACTTAGTCCCATCTTAGTCTCGTCCTACGCGGGGCCATGATTTGCCATCTCTGCTGACGATGGGCCAGCTCAGAAAACAAGCCTGCAGGCCCACGGTATCTGGAGTTGAGTTTCATTAATGTTAGCAAGAAGGACATGCCCAGGCATGATCATTGTCCCCATGGTTACCATGAGCTCTTCCAGCCAGGCAGGCCTGGCCTGAGCATCTCATTTAAGACATACAGCCAAGTAGGAATTATTATCCCATTGTACAGAGGAGGAAACTGTGGAACAGAGGCTGGCCTAAAGGCACACAGATAATGACAAGAAAGGCCTGGATTCAAACCCAGTTCTGCTGGGCTCCAAAGCCTGTATTTTAGTCAGTGGTCCCCGAAGAGGGTGCTGGACAGCCCCCAGGCTGGGCATAGCCAGTGGTACATGGGGAGAAAGCACACAAATGTTGTTTACATTTTAAAATCTCATTTCGAAACATCTGTATTTATACATTTTCCTTCTTTATACAATATATTATTACATTTGAATGTGCATAATGAATAAACAAATACGCACACATATACCAGTGACCGCGTGATATTCTTTTCCTGAGAGTGAGGCAGAAGTTGAAAACTGTGGAGATGGCCTCTCTTGGCTGTTCCCCGTACTGACCCTGCCAGCACTCCAAAAAGGGGCTCCAGGCAGCCCTAGCCAGCCCTCTCTCCTCAGGACCCTTTCTGAGAGCCTCATCTGAGACTCCATTAGCATCACGCTGACATCTGCAGCCTCCCCACCCGGCCTGGCAAATGAAGAAATTGAAGCATAGGAAATCCGAAGACCACTTCTAGTTTGCAGTGCGCCCTCGTCCGGCCAGCGTGGTGCCTCCCTGGGCCTCAGCTCCTTATCTGTTGGCAGGAAGGGCTTTATTACGGCGCCTTGCACCCTCAGGAGCTGTGGTCCTGAGTCGGGAGCCCAAGGCCCCATTACCAGGGGGAAATGTGCCCCCCTTGTGCCCAGTTTCATAAGCCTGATCCAACTGTAGGACAGGGAGGCACGCTCCTGCTGCCGTCCCTCCAGCCAGCTGTGTCCTCTTGACTGTGACACCTCCTTTTCTGGGCCTCCATACTTTCACCCATGTGGGGAGCGGCCTGGGTGCTACTGCAGATCATCCAGTTAATCTAACGAGCTAGGATCACGAACACCTTGGAAAGTCAGAGAACTTTCTAAACAAGCCTCATATGGCTCCACTCCGGTCATCATTTGTCCAGCGTGGCAGGATGACAGGGCTCCCATTCTTTAGAAGATAGTCACCGAGCGCCTTCAGTGTAGACACAGACTAAACATCCACAGTCTCGGCGTGGCGGGGTGGGGGGTGGGGGGTGGTCCCACTGTAGCGATGGAGACAGAACAGAAGCAGGAAACAATCTTAATAAGGATCCTGCTGGAGATCCGTGCTTGGGAGATCATAAAAGAGGGCCTGGGGAAGGAGGCCGGCAGGAGCTGGGTGGTCATGATAAGAAAGTCCCCTGCGTAAAAATCAGGTTCAGAGCATTCCTAGCAGAAGCCCGGAGGAGAGAACGCCCTTGGTTTACTCAATGGGATAGAAAAGGGCCAAGAGTGGTTGGAGCAGAGGGAACAGCACAGCAGGGGAGGCCGGGGAAAGGGACGGGAGCAGATATATCCACAGATGGTCCTGCGCTGCATTTGCCATGGGGGGAGGAAACTCTGTGCCCCCTCCTCACCTCTCCCCAGGGGATAATTCAGTGCAAAGAAGAAAACCCACAGCTCTGAGCACTCCTGCCTCAGACAGGCCCAAACTCGGCTTTGAGAGGTCTGCTTGGTTTGAGCCCTTGCCACTTAAGACTGAAGGTTGGGGGAACTCGCTGCAAGCTCAGCTCCTGCGGACAAGCCCCCACCCCAGCTCCTGATGGCTGACTTGGGCTGCACCCCGTCTCCCTCCCCCAGCTTTCTCCTCCATCACAACTGGGGTCTGGCAGCTGACACTTTGGTGATTGGGACATGACAGCCACTTCTCCATGGCTGGGCTCTGCTCCCCTCGGCAACCGCCCGCTCCGCCTTGGCTGTGCAGCCGGGAGCTCATCTCTCAGGACTCCTCCCCAGGGCTCCTCCCAGCTCAGGGCAAGCCCAGCGAGGCCAACGCCTTCTTCTCCAATGAGCTGCTTGCCTCCCTCTGGGTATCTGGAGGCGCCAGGGAAGCTGGCCTCGGCTCTCAGGATTAACAGTCTGGAGGCGGGCCAGGGGCACACTTGGAGTGCCATTTTCACAGCTGCCACCCACAGCTAGCGACACAAAGACAAACAGGCCCCCGTGTGCCCCTCAGCTAGATCCAGGCCCCTGCATACACCGGGCCAGGGAGAGGCAGGCTTCCTCCGGGATGGGAGGGCCTGCTTGTAGCTGGGCATAGGCGGCCACCCCCGGAGATGCCCCGGGAAATGAGCGAGCTGATGAGAGCCAATGCTGCTTCAGCCTGTGCACCCCTATGTGCCAGGTTCCAGGCGCTCGACACTCCTAACTCGTCACCTCCCCCGAACTTCACACTGTGAGCCTGAGACTGGGGGTTATTACCATCCCCATTTTGTAGATGAGGAAGCTGAGGGTCTGAGAGATGAACTAAGAGCCCAAGGTCACTATGCTAGGAAGTGGCAGTTGGGGGATCGACCACCTGCCTGCTCAGCGCCCCATGCTGCCTCTACTCCATGCCTGCCTTCTCCAGGCCTTGAGTCCTTGCTGACTGTCCCCCTGGGCCAAG
This sequence comes from Equus quagga, assembly GCF_021613505.1. Classification (NCBI taxonomy): domain Eukaryota; kingdom Metazoa; phylum Chordata; class Mammalia; order Perissodactyla; family Equidae; genus Equus; species Equus quagga. The sequence goes on along the minus strand of NC_060268.1, from coordinate 62,726,726 downwards.
CCCTGGTCAGCTGCAGGGCGTGCACACAAGGACAGGATTTCTATAGTCCATGGACTTAGAGCTGAATCACAGAGACAAGACAGCCCCAGGAGATGATTCTAGAATAACAGACTATAGGACTGAATAAGGGAGAAAAGCACAGTGAATGTGGGAGTCATACAGGGTTTGGCCCTGAGCCCCCCCGCACCTCAGTTGCCTCCTCTGTAGAATGAGCCCTCACAGGGCGTCCCTGAGGATCCCGGCAGCACCTGCACAGCGCTCAGCAAGGAGTGGGTGTTTTCTGAATGCTCCCTTGCTCCCTTCGTCCCCTTCTTTTCTTTTTCAAGCCCTGAGAACAAGTGCAGTAAGACCTTGGGAAGGGAAACCCTCCATGGGGCCTTCCTGGAGGAGCTGGGCCCTGGCCTCCACTGGCCCTTTGCCTCTGATCTCAGCACACATGAAGGCATAATTATTTGCCAAGTGTGTCCCTGTTCTGAGCTTCAGTTTTCTCATCTGGAAAACAGGGAAAATCATAACTACTTTGTAGAAAGTCATGCACGTAAAGGTGACCAGCAGAGTGTCATGGAATAGAACTGGGAGTTAGGAGCTCAGAGATTTGGGCTCCAGGCAGAGCTCTGCTGCTACGGTGTAACCCCGGGAGGTCATGTCTCGTCTCTAAGACTTCATTTTCTCTTCTGTAAAATGGGAATATTCAGTCACTGGGTAAGTCAGCAGCCTCTCTGGGATCCCTGCTTCCTCTGGGGTTAAGCAGCCTGCTGGTAGATCTCCAAGGTTCCCTCTTGAGTCTAAAGCCCCCCAAGGCTTGGGTTCTAAGCTAGGGCCCACCTTGTCCCCATGTCCTCCCTACCAGCATGCCAGCCAAGACCCTGCAGCCGAGGGGAACAGTGTTCATGTCCAGGGTGGGGAAGGAAATGCCTCTGGGCCGTATGCTCTTCCCAGATGGCCTTTGAGAGAAACAAGAGGAGAGACAGAGAGCAAAGAGGAAGAAATTCACCGTGAAAAAAATCACAAGACGGGTATCAAATTCTCCCAGCTAGCTGATGGCAGGGCAGCCTGTCACCTACAGAGGTGCCTTAGAGCACTTCCTGCCTGGGCCAGGGGTAGGGCTGGCCAGGATGCTGGTGGAGACCAGCCCCAGCCATGTACGGTGCTCTGACCACACACCTGCTCACAGGTAAGGTGAGTATTATTTCTGACCAATGGTCAGGGGCCGCTGGCAGGTGACAAAGCCTGGTGAGGAGCCACAAAAGGGCCCTGGACTCCAAAGCATGGAAAGTCTCCCCACCCTTGGGTTTCTCACTTCCTGGGGTACGTTACTCAACAACCGCCACCCCCAACTCAGTGGCCAGCTAAACCCCATCCTTCCTAGAAGACAGGGTCTGCTACTCACATGCCTTCCGCGGGGCTTCAGGGGGGTGAGGTTCATGGCTTGGGGTGCCCAGCTTTGAGAACCTCCTGCTACCCGGGGGCTCCTCAGAGCAGGGGGGCTGGAGAATCGCAGCGGAATCTCCCTGGTCTGCAGAAGGGAGATCTGTTTCCTAGGGAGCTTCGTCCAGTGCACCCTCCCCAGCATCCCTTCCAGGACGGTCCAGCAGGAGGAGGGAAAGGCCGCAGAAGGACAGCAGCAGAGGGCTGGGCAGGAGCCAGCTGGGGCGGCAGGGGACAGACTAGGGGCAGAGCCAGCCGATGGGGCTGCACGCCCCAGCCCGACTCCCGTCTCTCTCTTTCCCCTTCCTCCCTTCCTTCCCCTTCTCCACAGACATTAACTGAGCACCTGCTGTGTGCCAGCCCTGTCCGAGTCACTGCGCACACGGCATAAGTGAGACAGGCGTGGCTCCCTCGTGCTCGCACTGCAGGCTCCAGCCGCTCTCCTGCTGAAGCAGAGAGACCTGCAGAGCGTAACAGCAGAAAGGGCTCCTCAGCTCATGAGCCCGACCACCACCCCCATTTCACAGATATGGTCACTGAGGGCCAGGAAGGAGCCTGGCTCATGGGCACGCCTCTTGGGACCAAGCCTCCTGCCTTCCAGGGCTGAGAGGGTGCGTGGACTCCATCCAGTGGATGTCCCTGGGGCACATGCGTGCATCCAGCACTGTGTCAGACTGTGGGGACATGTGATGAGTCCCGCCTGATCTGCGGGTGGGGGTGCACACACACAGAGCTGACTCACTTAGCTGGCTGGTGCAGGGCCTGAGGAGGGCGTGGGCAGAGAAGCCGGGCACCCTTGCCTGGGGGCTGCCCCAGCCAAACTCGAGGGCTGCCCAACAACCTTTCACACTGTCGAGGGCACCAGCCACCAGAGGCCGGGGACCATTCACTCACTTCCCCCAACTGCATGTTGATATGGAGCCGGGAGCTGCTGGGGCTGGCCTCTGCTTGTGAATCATTGGCTCCTGAGTTGAGAGAGTGTGAAAGAGGAGGAGGCTGGGACCCAAGACCCTTGTCTGAGCTGCTGGGCTTGTCCACTCTCTGCCCCTGCCTGGCTCTCTCCTACCTGTTCCCTGGTACCCTCACAGCAGCACCATCCGGGGCTCCAGTTATTCAGGGACCAAAGGAATAGAACACAACAGTGGAATTCCAGAACTGCAGGGCAAAAGAGGGGGCTCAGGATACCACAAGTCTTGCAAGATCATCCCTCACATGAGCATCCCAGAGTTGAGGCCCAGAGAGGTACAGCAACTTGTCCAAAGTCATACAGCAAGAAGAGGCAGCACTCTGCCTGGTGCCCACGTCTCTGCAATCATCTCAGACTCCATCCACTCTTCCAAGCGACTGGCCCCCCCGCTGGTTCCACTCCCGGACTGGATGTCCAGGCCTGGTATTCCCACAACTCCGAGAGAGCGCCTGGTGGGGGGTGTGGTGCAGAGGGGAGGAGGAGAAAACAGAAAGTGCCAGCTGATTCATATTCTAAATGTCATGTTATTCCAGGCGCATTCTCGCTTTGCCACCACCTTCATCCACCCCCCGGCTTGCCATCTTGAGGACCGGCTGCAGAGCGGCTGGTGGGGGGAGGGCTGCAAGACCGTGGTCTAGGGGGGCTGCGTTTCTGCCCTGCCCCCTGAATGAGCCATCAGGTGAGCACTGTGCCTGGAGCCCGGAGACCTGGGTCCCAACCCTGGCTCTGGAATTGGTTGCTGTGGGACGCGGAGCCTGTCTGTCCTTCCTCTGTATACTCTCCTATGCAAAATGGGGGTGGGGGCCTGTGGTCCCCAAGACCAGCTGCATATCAGTATTGCCTCAAAACCAAACCAAACAAAACAAAACAGATCCTTGGGCTGCACCCTGGAGATGCTGAGTCGGAGGCAAGTGTGGGAATCTGTATTTAAAGCTCCACCCTGGTGATTCTGGGGCAACCAGTCAACCGAGGGCTCTTGGAAAGCTCCAGCTGTGTGTTTCCATTCAGAGTCTAATTCGTCTTCAGTACTCATTCACCTCCTCCAAGATGCCCTCCTTGATCTATCCACCCTGTCGGCCACCTCCAGTCCTCGTCACTCCTGGCCCTGCCTTCCTCGTGCTCACCTGCTGCTCCCAAAAGGCATCTAGTCACTCGTGTGCGTGTGCGCACATGTGTGTGTCCTATGTGAGCTCCGCAAGGCCACCCTCCCACGCAGCCTAGAGGAAGCCCCTGAGCACCGGAGCCAGCTAGCCCCAAGTTCGAAGCTGGACTCTGGGCCCAAGGTTGGGTGCCCCTGGGGAAGTGACCTTACCTCTCCAAGCCTCCATCTCCACACCTCTTAGATGAGCCAGACAGACACGACCTTACTGGGCCACGGGGGGGTCCCCTGAGGTGAAGTGTGAGGGCACCCGGCGGGGAGGGAGGAGGCCAGAGGCTGAGAAAGGACGGCGGGGTCAGCGGCAGCATGCTCCCAGAGGGCCCCCAACTCCCTGGTTGCTGTGGGAGCTTTGCATGCCTGCCACCCTGCATGGACCTGTAGGCGGAGGACTTGGGCAGGCGTGGGTCCTCAGCAAAGAAAGGTGTTGCTCAGGTCCCTGCAGGACCTGCCAAGTGACCCCAGGTATCATCTCCACAGGAAACAGAATTCCCCCCAGATGGTTCAACTGAAGAGACAGGAATGGAGGGACCATTGACATAGGTGGGCGGGGTTAAGGGAATCCAAAGGAAGTGAGTCCCCTAGAGACCAGTGATGGCAGGCAGCTGTCAGCACCCCAAACCTACAGAGGTAGGGGCAGGGGCATTGCCAGAGCCCGGTGGAGCTGCAGCTGTGGAAGAGGGGCCGCCCCCAAGAGTGGCAGCCACAGAGGCGGGAGCCGTTCCCAGAGCGGGGCCACACAGCAGGGAGAAGCAGGGAAGAAACAGCCTGCATCTCTCCTCCCCCACTCCCATCTCATTCTGGTACCTTCCATTGGCCAAACCCAGGCTGCAGCCAGAGGCATCAGCAGCCCCCAGGTCCGTTCCTGGGGCTCAGAGCGGGGCAGATGAGACAGAGACTTTTGCCTGGCAGGTTGCAGGAAGGGGGGAAACAGAGACTCATCAGCGTCGCAGGCAGCCTGGCAGGCCCCCAGCGCCTCCACGCTCCCTCTTCTCCACTCTGCAGGCGGGGGAGGGGAGGGCACCCCACATCCGTCGAGGACACTGCTTTAGCTCCATCTCTGCCACAAACACACAGGGTGACATCAGGAAGTCACCTCTCCTCTCCGGGCCTCAGTTTCCTCACGTGTAAACTGTAGGGGCTAAATAGCTGTCCTGGGCTGCCCCTTCCAGTCCTCACCTGAGATCTTCCTCCCCTGCCTTTTCTAGAAGGAAGAGAGCCCCACTCAACAGGAAAGCGGGCTTGGAGAAGAAGGAAGCTTAGCAAATGGAAAATTAATTCTGGGCGGTAAAGAGCAGAGGCTGTTGTTTGTGATGTATGACTTACTCTTTGTGTCAAACTGTGTACTGTGAATATCAGTGGGATGGCAAGAAAACCGAGATCTATTACTTAGAGTTTAATCTGTTCTCCGTGTTGGAGCAGGGAGAGGAGGGGGGAAGAGGACTACAGCTTTAATCACAGGCCCAGCTCGAGATGTCAAGCTGCTCTCGGGCGTGTTAGTAAAATGATGTCGTATTACAGGCTTCCCAGACAGCACCCCACACTGCAGCTTTATCTGCCAAGCCGTAAATTAGCACACCTACTTTACACTCTTCAGGTAAAACCAGTAATTTAGCTGAAAAATACTCACACACGCACACGGAGCTTGGGAGGGGGGGATGCTTAGGAGAGGGGGCTGCTCCCCTTGAGCAAGGAAGAGCTAGGAATGTGCAAACCGGGATGAAAATGACACCTCAGCTGCGCCTCCCGTCATCCACGCGTGGGCTCCCTGTGCAAGCCCCGAGCCGGCCCACCTTCCTTTCTACCTGCCTCGGTGCCTCCCCTCTCCACCGCCCCTTTTTGCCATGAACCGTAAATTACATGCTGACACCTTTAATTTGTGCAAAGTATGCCTGGCTGCGCCTGGCACCAGCAGCCGGCTGCTATAATAAGGTCAATCTATATTCATTGTCGCAGCACTTGATGGGCCAGATAACACAGGGAGGCAGCGCTGCGGTGGCTTCTCCAGGCTGGGGGGCGGGGTGGGGGTGCCCGCTGCCGCTCATGGCGGGCTGGCACCAGTTGGTTCATCACTTATGCATGGCATGAGCGATGTTATGATTTAGCTAATCACCATCAGTTATTCATCCTACTGCTGCCTGGAGACCACCACTGTTCATGCCTGCCTGCGGAGCCGGAGAGGAAGTCCCCCACCCTTGAATGCCTAGAAAGACCACCCGGTAGGTGTGACTGTCCTTTCTGGGTAGAGGCCCAGGAGATTTATGGCCCAGGATTTTGGACCCCAGCCTCGTGGAGGAGCACTAACATGGTGTGTCTGCATCCTGAGGCCCAGCCAGGGACTGGCATCTTTGTGCTGTCCTGGGCATTAGGTCATGGAGTTCTGGATTCTGATCCCAGCACTGCCTCTTGCAAGTTGTGAGAGCTTTGCCAAATCACTTAACCTCTCTGGGCCACAGATTCTTCATCTGTAGAATGGAGAAACAATTCTGTTCCTGGCAGGGAGAGTGTAAGGACACGAAATAATATATGAATATAGTTACCAACGTGTCGGCACATAGTAGGCGCTCAGTCAATGGCAGGTCCTACTGTCAGAGCCCTAGTGGGTCCATTACATGTGTTGTTGGATGAATGTCTGTTTTCAATGGAGAAGTCAGACCCAAAAAACTCCTAAGGAGTGTGGCTGGGACCCGTGGGTGAGCCCATTTTGAAACAGACCCCACCGGCTGTGTTGGGGCAGGTCTCAGATCCAGAAATGTTGAAGCTGGAGAAGCCTCAAGAAACATCTAATCCATGCTGGGGAGCATCAGAGAGGCAGAGAGAAGCCAGGTTTTCAGCCTGGAACAGGCTGGAGGCAAAAGATGAAGGAGAAGCGGTCCCAGCTGATAGAATTGAAGGGACTCGGGAGATTGCTCAGCCCAACCCTTCATGCTAGAGATGGGGGAATGGAAGGCGAAGAAGGAGCTCACCGGTTCCAGGGGGCCCAGCCAGTGGGGGCCCAGCCAGTGGGTGCCCAGCCAATGAGGCCCCAGCCAGTGGGGGCCCAGCCAGTGGGGGCCCAGCCAGTGAGGGCCCAGCCAGTGGGGGCCCAGCCAGGCTCCTGCCTTCACAGCTCTTCCCACTGTCTCACGGCACCACCCGAGGGAGAAACAGGTGACCTCAGCCTCCCGGGACTGCCCTTGGGCTCACTAGGCACCTTCTCCCCTCTTTGTGGCATTTAATCAGGGGCGCACAACGTGTGTTCCCAGCTTTGCCCACAGCCGTGTGAGTGGTGGGAGGCACAGGGCTGAATCCTAAGGCCTTTAGCTGATCCTCAGTTTCCTTGTTTGCACAATGGAGCCCATAGCATCTGCCCCTCAGGGCTGATGAGAAGATCAAGTTAGCCCACCTGTGTGAAGCACGGGGTGCCAGGGCGGCCGGATAAAGGGTCCTTTCCCTCCAGTCAACAAGCTTAGAGTCTAAAGAGGGGTGACTGGGCGGACACCAGACTAAGGGGTCACCTAAGTCCCGCTACACAGAAGCAGCCAAGTGAAATAGTAAATTCTGTGACCTGGAACAGACTCGGCAAATATGCTACTCACCCTACCGCCACACCTGTGTTCACACTGTCCCCTCCCCCAGGGAACGCCCTGCCCTTCTCACCCTCTCCAGGTCCAACCCATCCTCCCAGGTCCTAGTCAGATCCTGCTTCCTCCAAAGAGCCCTTTCTCCATCCTCGGAGTCAGGAATGCCTTTCCTGCCCACAGGGCCCCCCCTCCACACTGCACGTGGGCACATTGCCCACCAGTGATTTGGCCCCAGGTTAGAAGCACTGGGTAGGTGAGCCATTACTTAAGAGCTAAGCAGCCTGAGACCTCTCTGAGTCTCCACCAGCTCATCTGCAAAATGAATAGGCAAAGGCAGCATGGAGAGGTCCTGGTGGCCCCAGACATCACATTCATAGGCAAGGCTTCCAGCAAAATTTTGGCTCTATAATAAGGGACCATAGGGCCAGGCCAATGGGCATCTCCATGGAAACCATTGCCACTAGGTTGAATTCTCCCCATCTCGATAGGCTAAGAGTCTGAATCCATTTTAAAAAATGCAAATATTCTGGCCCACCTGGGCTTGTGCCCTGAGTTTTCTTGCTATGGCAGGGTGAAATCACCTGCCCACCCCTGGTGAGCCTGAGCCTGCCCCGCCTCTGGCCAGCCCTCTTGCTCCTGCCCCGTGCCCCACCCCCAGAGTCCAGCCCAGAGCTGCATCTCCACACATCCCTCCGTGTAGCACAACTACCCGCACGCCTGTGCCGTGTGCCTGCCAAGCCACGGCACTTCCAGTGCTCAATTGCCCTCGAAATGGGTTTCATCTCTTACCTATAAAACTTGGGCAGCACGGAGGGCGGGGCCTTCCAGCAAGCGAGGCCGTCAACCTCCCACCACCAACTGGTGGGTTCGCCTGGCTGGACCCTCCACACCCATGAGCCCCGAGCGTGACTGGAGAGTTCCTGCCTGACCAGGCCTGGGGCTAAGCCCACTCCCACAGCCCATAGCATCCTTATGGTCTATTAGCAAATGACAATGATGCCATTTTGCTGCTGAGAAGCCAGAAGCTAGAGGGTTGTGGGGCTAGCGCCTTCTTTCACAGAGCGGGGTCTGAGCCTCCCTCAGAAACCGAGGGGTCCAGCCCCACGGGCACCCACACTCAGCACCAAGAACTCAGGCCTGTCATCGCAAACACCCCATTTCCCCAACATCCTTTCTGAACTTCTTACCCTAACTGACACCTGGCTGTCCCCTGACACACCACTTCTCACCGCCTCCCAAGGGGAGGCTGTTTTCTCCACACCCCACCTCCCACAGCCCACAGCCCCTGGGGCTGGGAGGTGGGGTGGGGGAACTCCTAGCTCCCTATTGACTTCTGAAAACGCTTCCCCTCCCTTCCTCTTCAAAAGCCCCAGCTCCCCTGAATTCCACGTCCAGAGACTTTCTCCCTCAACACCCGTCCTTGTTGCCGGGGAACCTCTGCCTCCCTGGGCCGCACCCCTCATGCATTGCAGACTTAACTGACAGTCTCACCCTCTGTCTTCCTCTCCACCCCCATGCTGTCATTATTTTGGGTGACTTCAACATCCACTTTGAGGATCCATCCAACATTGGGTCCTCTTTGTTCCTCCACCTGGCCGGCTCCAACCATCCATTTGCCACCTGCTCCATCACCCTTGACCTTCCCACCATGGAAACTGCACCGTCCATATGATCTCCACCTCAAGCATCCCGCTGGGTGACCACCTGCCACCTATTATCCTTCCAGATTATAGTCCTGCCTCCTTGCACCCTCCAGCCTCCTGCCACCACCATCTCAGAATCAGTACCCTCTACTGCCCTCGCATCCATCTTTCACTTTCTTTCCTCTTTCTCTCTTCTTCATACTTAGAAGCCATGCCCAACCTTGGTTAAATCCAACTGCCTACCTACTCGGTGCCTGCACCCTGGCAGCAGAGCACGGCTGGAGAAGAAACAAACTACTTCCCTCTAATTCCACAGCCTCCAATCTCAGTCGGGCCCCGTCATGCTCAGCAGCACTGAACAGTTGTCTGGTGGCCTCGCTGCACACTTTATCATTCTCCCAAATTAGCGTCTCTTCCTTTCTCCTCTCCATACACCCCTCACTGCCCCCACCCTCACTGGCCTCATGCTTTGTTCAGAAGATAGTACCAATTAGAAAGAACTCCCTCATCTTCCCGTGAGGAAACCCAGCAACACTCCCATATCTGCAGCCACTCTCTCCTCCCTCCCGCTCAACGGATGACAGTCACTGCTCCACCCAAGGCCACCCCCTCCATGTGGGCCTGGGTCCCTTCTCTCTCACCTACTCAAGGACCTGGGTGCCTCCTCTCTCTGCATCCCCATCTTCTCCCTCTCCACCCAATCACCCATGGCAGGACGCAACGTCCAGGATCTCCTATAATAAACAACAAACTCCATTCATCTCACATCTCTCCCCAGCTCTCATCATGTTTTCCTGCTCCCCTTCACTGCAGGCCATGTTTAAAAGATGGTCTACAGCTCCTCTCTCCACTTTCTCACTGGGCATTCTGTCCCCACAGCTAGAGATGTGCATGGGCACCCCCAGGTCAAGAACTGATGGGCAGTGGGGCATGGCTAACATCTGAAAGGAGGAAGGAAGGGCAGCTCAGGGGGAGAAGAAAAACCCCTAACTGTGAAGGGCCTCAGAGGCCACATAAAGAAGTTGGCCATTTCCTGTGGAAGTCTTCATATTTGTGTTGTGGACAGGCTATTCTGGCAGCACTGGGGGTGGGGTGGGCTGGAGGTCAAGAGAGGAGACCAGTTGGGAGGACAGGGAAGTGATCCAGGTGAGAAACCAGGAAGGTTTGAATTAGGCCAGACAGTGGAGACAGAGAGGCCACGGATGCTGAAGACAGAGAGAGAGAGTAGAATCATCAGCAGGACTAATGGACTAATTATCATTTCCAGCATCAGGCAAGTTCAGGTACTGACCTTTCCCTCTGCCCGGGACACTCTCCCCTGGGGTTCCATGCTCTTTTATCACCAGGGACCTTCCTATGGTGAAAATGACCAGACTGGGTGACTGTCTCTCCCCGTCGGCTGTGACCACTCGCCGCCAATGACCTCTCAGCTCCGCACTCCCGCTGCAGCACCCGCCTCCGTTGCTGTGCGTGGTAGGCACTCAGCACACACTCAAGGAAAGGGTGGATAGTGCAGTGGTGAGCATGGGCTGGAGAGGAGCAGAGGGCCAGTTTGTGGAGGTGGAATGCCAGCCTCAGAACTCGGGTTTTATCCCACAGGGACCAGGGAGGCGCGAGAGCGTTTTAAGTACAGAAGTGACACAGCCAGCTCTGTGTATGAGATAAATCCATCTTACAGCTATGGAAGATGAATTCGAATAGGGCAAGACTAGAGGAAGGTGACCAGTCCGGAGTTAGTTCTGATACTCCAGGCAAGGGAGGATGAGGCCAGATCCTGGAAAGAGGAAAGGGAAATGAGAAGAAGGATCTGCTTTAGAAATACCAAGGAGGTAAGATTGGCAAACTAGGCTGATAAACTGGAATGTGGTTAATTGGTGGGTGGCTTAGGCAGCTGGGTAGATGGTGTCAGTCGCTAAGGTGGGGTGGTGGGCGGGAGTGACGTAATGAACTCCACTTTGGCCATGTTGAGTTTAAGGTAACTGTGGAGCATTCTGGGGAGAAATGCACCAGACTGGCAGTTGGATATGTGAGTGTGATGCCCAGGATGGGGCCCAGGACTAGAAATAGAGTTCAGGAGCCATGAGCAAGGAGAGGCTGTGACTGCGATGGCATGAAGATCAGGGAGTCACCTGGAAAGGTCGTGTTGAGGGAGAAGAGTAGCAGCTCAGGATAGAGCCGTGGAAAATGCCCACCTTTGAGGGTCAGTAGAGGGAAAGGACCCTACAAAGCAACAGAGGAGGGGTCGGCCCCGTGGCCGAGTGGTTAAGCTCGCACACTCCGCTTCAGCGGCCTGGGGTTTCACCAGTTTGGATCCTGGACACAGATATGGCACCACTCATCAAGCCATGCTGAGGTGGGGTCCCACATAGCACAACCAGAAGGATCCACACCTAGAGTATGCACCTAGGTACTGGGGAGCTTTGGGGAGAAGAAGAAAAAAAAGAAGACTGGCAATAGATGTTAGCGCAGGTGCCAATCTTTTCAAAAAATAAAAAGAGAGAGAGAGGAGAAAAGAAAATGGGTAAACCAAGACAGAGTGGTATCCCAGATGCTGGGGAAGAAGGTTCAGGAAGGACTGGTGGTCAGTGGGGTGAATATCAGTGGCAGATAAGAGAAGGGCTAAAGGTCTCCACGGGATTTGGCAACATAGAGATCACTGGTGTCCCTTGCAAAAGCAGGTCCCGTGGAACGGAAGGAAGAGGGTGGAGGGAGTCATGTTGCTCTGGGCTGAGCAATGAGTTAGGAGTAAGAAAGGAGAGGCAGCTGGATTAGTTAGTTAATGGCCATTTGTTATAATTGTTACTATACCTTCTTCCAAAAAAAAGCAATTTCTCAACTGTAAAATAAAGATTACAATGTATCAAAAGATATGACATATTTAAAGACCCTGGAACTGTGGCAGGCACACAGTGCTACTCAATACAGGTTAGGTGCACTTGCTTCTTCTAGTAATAGACATGTAGCCAATAAAGCTGTTAAAATAGAAAATTAAAAATCACGTGCAAATATATAGATGAGAGAATTGAAAGCAGGGACTCGAACAGATACCTGTCCACCCATGCCCATAGCAGCATTATTCACAACAGCCAAAAGGTGGAAGCAACCCAAGTGTCCATCAGCTGATGAATGGATAAACAAAATGTGGTCTATACACACAGAGGAATATTATTCAGCATTAAAAAGGGGGGAAATGCTGACACCTGCTACAACATAGATGGCCCTTGAGGACATTTCATTAAGTGCAATAAGTTAGTCATAAAAGAGCAAATACGATATGATTGCACTTAGGTGAGGTAGCTGGAGTCATCAGATTCATAGAGACAGAGAGTAGGATGGTGCTTGCCGAGGGCAGAGGGGAGTCGAGAAAGGGGAGCTAGTATTCAACCGGTATGGAGTTTCAGTTTGGGGTGACGAAAAAAATTCTGGAGACAAATGATGGTGATGGTTGCACAACAACATGAATGTACTTAATGCCACTGAGCTGTACACTTAGAAGTGGTTAAAATGGTAAGTTTTATGTTGTATATATTTTACCATAAAAAATGTACAAGGGAAAAGAAAAATATATATTACAAGGTGGGCTAATAAAATTACTAGGATTGAGCATTTTCTTATGTTCTGAGCTTCCTGGTAACCAAGACAAAAGGGAAACTTTTGAGTCTTTTAATAAATGGAAAAATATTACTATTTCAAGAGAGCTCAAATCCACTCACCCCATCCCTGGCCAGGACTGGATTATAACAGGCATTTGCCCTAGAGATTCTTACAAGAGGCATTAATAGCATAAAGGACAATGCAGAAGACCAATGATGTACAGAGACACATTCATACGTGACCATTTCTGGTGGTGATTCTTGAAGAAACATGAGAGAAAAGTCAATAAAACTAACTCAGAAAAGGCTTTCTGGTGGAAGTGAAGTTGATAAGGTCTAGATGTGAAGATGTCCAGGATGGGACTCAGAATTCCCAAAAGAGCGTGTTCTCTTAGTGGTGCCTGTAGGATTTCCAGGGGGCAGTTGGCAATTTGCTCCCAAGCTCAGTGAGGAGGTCTGGTTAGAGGTGGGGATCTGAGCGTCATCAGCACAGAGATGGTGTCCAAAGCTGAGGGCGAGACCAGGGGGAGTGTGGAGTCCTAGGAAATGCTGCCTCTAAACCCCTCTTTCCCCAGGGCCCACTCAAGAGCCGGGGCAGCTGGCAGTGCAGGAGCAAGAACTCCCATCCTCCGACTCTCTGCCAGTGTACGCCACTGTCCAGGGCACTCCTCTGTCCACAAGAAAGAACACAGGGCTGGACATCAGAAGACCTGGTGAGAATCTCATGGTCTCACTTCCAGCATCACGACCTTGGACAACCGTGTAGGTTGTCAGGATCTTCATCTGTAAGTGGTGATAAAATCTAACAGTCCCTTCTCCTCTTCCTCATGAGGTTACTGGGAGCGGAAGGATGGCCTGAGAGGGCTTTAGCGCTTGCCCACCCCGTCTCCCCGCTCCCCCTCGACATCTCAAACAGACGTCAGTCCAAATGGAAACAGTGGGCTCGCTGGGCAAAAGCTGCTCAGAAAGGCTCATTCCTGGTTCACTGCCCCGAGGCCCATCTCCATGGATAGCCACTGCCCTTTTAGTTGAGAGATTGACCATAATGAGCCACATGACAGCAGAATGCCACCTACAAAGCACTGGCACATGGGGGTGATTGTGACTCTGGGCCTCAGAGTCAATTCCAGCTATAGAGGCAATAGCAATGCCCTTCGCCAAGTCAGGGAGCCTGGGAGGGCGGGCAGGGGCACGAGAAGATGGTGTCTGCAATTCAAGCACGCTGCATGTGATGAGCCTGTGGACTTTTCAGGTGGAGAGGCCCAGGAGTCAGTTGCATGTAGAGGTCCCAAACCCCTGGTAGATCTGGGGGAAAGAGAGAAATTTGATAATCATCAGCATATAGGCAGAAGTGGAAATCAAGAGTGGGACCCTTTCAAAGGGAAGCTTGGAACCAAAAATGTTAAAGACTTTAATAGTGAGATGACTATTGGGCATTAAGAAGAGGCTGGGGAAGATCTGAGAAGATTTGGAGGTTTCTACTCATGCCAGAATTGGCATCCACCCAGTTGCCCAAGCCCACATGGGTTGGACCCTCACTGTGCACGACTCAGGACTCTTGACAGAAGAGTACGTGGAGAGCAGCCCGGCATTAGGTTGGAGGGGCCTGCTGGCCGGACCCTTTCAGACACATCATCTCTTAAAACCACAGCCTGAATGGCTGCGCTCGGCAATCATGTGTTTAAAAAGCAATAATACTAAATGCTTTTCCGTTTCCCCTTTGAGAGACCATGTATGATAAATGATAGGCAATTTCATGGTTGGAGTTTCAATTTCCGAAAATATTAGTGCTATTCCCCAAGCTCCACTTCCGAGATAAATTCTTTTTGGCAGCCTCTTCCGTTGTCTCCTAATTCCCTGATTCTGAATATATTTGGAGGTCTGGTGTAAATGGCATCAGCTCAGCCCCAGCCCCCACCTGTCTGGTCTGCTCTGGAGAGGGTGTTACCCACTTTCTGCTCTTTCAGGTGCTTTCTGCATTTGCTTCAAGTCAATGGGTATTCATTAAGCATCTTCTATGCTCTCAGCCCTACGCTGTGTTCTTACGGTGGGTGTAAGGGAGCTACAATCAATCATTTGATTAACAAACATCGATCGTGTATCTAGTCCCTTCAAGCTCAAAGCAACAGCAATAACTCTCCAGTGCCTAATACCTCATGCTTGTTCCACACTGTCCCCATTTCACTATTGGGGAGACTGAGTCTCAGAGCTAACCTAGTAAAATCGGGATGCGGACAGGGACAAGGTGGAAGAAAGTGAGCATTTATTGAGCAGCTACAATGGGTCAGGCGCTGGGCTGGATGCTTGTCCCATCCTCCACACGGGAGTCTAAGCTCTTTATCTTCACAAACTCAAGGTAGGTGCTATCATCCCCACTTTACAGATGTGGGAACTGAGGCTCAGCTTACCCAGGGTTCTCATCCCACTGGACCACACTGCCTCTCCTGACATCGGCAGGCTGGATAGTGTCCCAACGGTCATCTCCAGACCATGGGAGTTTCCTTGTTTGAAAACATCACAGCACCAAGTCAATGAGTAGAAGGAGACTAACCGACCTTTGTCCCGCTATCCCCATTACCCAGCAGCCTCTGCCCTAACCCTAGGCTCCCTCGGAAGTTTCCCAGGCTGGTGTCCTCCATGTGCCACCACTCAGGCCCATTCCCTGCCTTCTCTCACGCTGTCACCCTCTCTTCCTAACCAAACCTCCCATCATGGGTCAGCTTACCTCCCTATGACCACCCCCCCCTACCATTCACTCACCCTTTAGAGGGGCCATCTCATGCCCAGGGTGACATTTCTTTCTCTTATACTCTTATGAATCCCCATCAAAAGACTGAGAACAAAGCAGGTATTCCAAAAATCTTCAGGAAAGCACTGGGGTAAAATGGAATGGAATGGGGAAAAATGAGATTAAATCTCTCAGAATAGAGTAAATGGAATGAATTATAACAGAATGTAATGGACTAGAACCAAGAAGAATAGTATGGTACAGACAGAAAGAAGTAGGATGGAAAAAACCAGAATAGAATAGAACAGTATGGAACAGAATAGAACCAGATGGAACAGGATGAAACAGATTAGAATAGGATGGGACAGATTAGACCAGATTAGACCATTCTATTAGAATAGAATAGGAATGGAACAGGATACAAAAGACTAGAACAGGATAGAACAGGATTCAACAGACTGGAACAGGGTGGAACAGACTCGAACGGGTCTGAACAGAACAGAGCGCAATAGAATAACAGGGCTGTAGCCAAATGTTACATAACTGGATGAAATAAAATTCACTCCATTTATTCAACAAATATTTATTGAGTGCTAATCTGTGCTAGGTAAGAAAAAAATACAGTCTCTGCCTTCCTAGAACACACTGTCTGGTGAAAAGGACAAAAAAAAAAAAGACATAAGCAAATACTCATAAATCCATAATTACAAATTATAAGCTTCCATGAAATACCGTGAAAGAATGGACAGCTGGCCATGTTAAAAACGATAGGATGGAGGTAATCACATTAATAATAAGTTCAGGAAAGCTGAGACCTAAAAATGTGGGGGAGCCAGAGATAACTTGAAGAATCAGGGAAGAGCATTCTAGGCAGAGGGAACAGCATCCACAGAGGCACTGAGGCAAGTGTCTGGCCTGTTCAGGGAAGTGACAGAAATCCAGTGTGAACAGAGTTCAGGGAGCATGGCCTAGGGTGACAGGAGAGAAGGGGGAGGGGCAGGCAGGGAACCGGACGTCAAAAGGCCTATGGGGGGAGAGTGGTCTGGATTTCATTCCAAGTGGCTGAGAAGCCACTAAAGGGAGGAACAGGAACTCCAGTGTGTTTCCTACCTCCTCCCTGGCTGGTGTGAAGGGACGAATTAGGGCAGGGAGACCATTCAGGCATCTACTGCGGTCGTCCAGGTAGTGATGGTGGTGGCTTGGAGCAGAGTGGCAGTGGCACCAGAGTGGGAGAGAGGCCGCCAACTGTGTTGTAAACACGACCGAAGGATTTGCCAATGCTTTGGACATGGGGCTGGCGGGATGGGAGATCAGAAGGAGCCACTGGGGGCTGGTGTTTCCATTTCCTCAGATGAGGCTAAGGAGAAGAAGGAAAATCAAGTTTCCTTTTGGAAATCCTAAGGTTCAGACACCTGGGTCACATCCAAATAGAGACATCAAGATGTGAAGATGCGAGCCTGGAGCTCTGAGGAGGGTCTGGGCTGGAGCGATAAATCGAGGAGCTGTCAGTGTATGAGTTCTGTGTAATGCCTTGGGATTGGAGGAAATCGTCCACGCAGTAGTGTAAGGCACACTTCATCAAAGCGGTTCCAGGGACTACTGGCATCAGAATCCCCCGCGTGCTTGTTGATCACACAAATTTCTGGGCCTCCAGGCCACCGAGGCAGATGTCTGGCGATGGGGCTCAGGAGTCTGCATGTTTAGCAATCACTCGGAGCACTTGGATACCGTCTCACATCTGAAACACCAGGCTAGGGAGAGAATAGCAGAGGGCAGAGCCCCATCATCGGGACATGTGAACATCTACACATCAGGAAGGAGAAACTGGCAAAGGAGACAGAGAAATAGGAGGGAAATCAGGAGAGGGTGGCGTCTCAGAGGCCAAGAGAGAAGGGGGTCTCGGGGCCAGGTGAGGAACTGAGCCTGACTCGCTAAGTGGGACGAGCACAGGAACGTGCCCTTGAGATGTGGCAACCTGTACACCTCCAGGGAAGCGCTGGGCTAAGCCCGAGTGGAGCGGGTCAGAGGAGGACACCTAGACAACAAGGTGGAAGACTGGAATGGACAACAAGCAAGATCCAAACCAACGAAACATCTGGGGAGAGATCTTCAAGCGTATTTCACACCTGATTTTATCCTCTCTGGTACTGGCTCCCAGAGTCCTCTGGCGAGGAAAGTAGATGTGCCGGTGTCAGACGTTTCTCCACACATCCCAGGCGGCTTCCTTTGCCCACCCTCCTACCACCAGGCTCAGCCCCCTCAGATGTCCCTCTCCTCTGGAGCCCGCGCTGCTGAGATCTTCCAGCTGCCCCGTCCCCCTCCCCGGGCATGCTCCCAGCCTGTGTCTCTCTCCACTCCTCCCAGAGCAGTTTGCAGGCTGCAGCCAACTGATGTGGGTGCTAAAGGACCCCTGCTACCCAGTCCTCAGGGCTGACCTCCAAGGAGTGAGCTGCGAAGGCTGCAATTTCTTGCAAACAAGCAGGGTGGAGAGGCAGCTCCTTTTGGGTGAGAAGGGCTTCTTGGCCTCGCACAGACCATCCTGACTGCCCGCCAGGCGGCCGCCCTGATTCTCAATGGGGGTAAGGCGATGAAATGGGC
The DNA here is from genome assembly GCF_021613505.1 of Equus quagga. Lineage (NCBI taxonomy): Eukaryota > Metazoa > Chordata > Mammalia > Perissodactyla > Equidae > Equus > Equus quagga. The sequence goes on along the minus strand of NC_060268.1, from coordinate 62,709,050 downwards.
ACCTTTCTAAAGACACATTCAACTTCATGTTAGACTTTCATATTCATAAAACGGAAACCAAAAACCTATCGCTTTCATAACACGGACCTCAGAAAGCGAGTGAACAACATTTCCTTGTTGGTGAGGCTAATGAAAACAAAAAGAGATTTTCAACTGAGGACAAACCCCTGGGGGATCTCTCAGAACCAAAGTTGGTGAGATGTTTGTGTTTTTCAAAAGGTTAAATAATATTGGAAGGCAGTAACGGGAGCCAGGCCCACCCTTGCTTCCCCTAGGAGGGAATCTGATTCTGTTACAAGCGTGCTTTCTCGCCCCATGCCCGTGCGGGGCCACACACACCTCGGAAGACCTGCCATCCATCTGGAGGCAAATTCCTGGCAAGGAACAGCCTGGAGAGACTTCACAGACGTCCCTGAGCCTCTCAAGAAGGATCTGCGGCAGCAGAGGGATTTTCCCCAGGAGAGCAAATGACAACACAGCGCCTGTTTGTTTTCGATGCAGGAAGGAGCCGGGAACATCTGTTCAAAGAAGCCACTTGAAAGATAATCAGGCGGCAGTGTTGGCAAAACAGCTGTGTGGCAGGCGGAGAAGGGGGTGGCCAGGAGCTGGGAGGGTGGGGGAGTCGGGGGAGGGAGCCAAGCGAGGGGCAGCGCCCTGGAACTCTGCTGCAGCCTGGGAAGCACCACCCACTCCCCGGAACCCATCAGAGCCCGGAGGGCCCCTCTGCCTGGCTGAGAGCAGCTCACCCTGGGACCACTCTGCTGAGAGCCCCAACTGTCCTCATGGAGAGCTGCTGGGTCTATTCCACGTTGGATGGGAATGACTATGTTCAATTTTTCCTGAACCTGTGATCCTGGAAAACAGTGAGGTTAAAGAAATCCCCCAACCCCTTTGTGTTCTGGAAAAGGCTCACGGCCACTGTAGTTCATTACCAGCCTTCCCCACGTGACTTAGGCAGGACTCACGATGACCCCTTGCTTGCCTATGACACAGCAGACCCAGACCCTCCAAATTCCCATGCTTTGTCTTATAAATGATTAGCTGAACTGTTTTGTCCCCACTAATCGAATGGGACAATATGCTTGTTAACTAAAGGGGTTAAGTTTCTCTTGCTCACCTAGGCCTCTGAATTTGAACCCACCCTCAGCCCGAGCCAGCATTCAACCCCTCCTTACAGCCCTCTGGAGAACAGGCTAGCCTCAGGGTAACACATTCTCCCACCTACCGTCCCTTTGAATAAAGTCCTCTCTTACCAAAGGCTGCATTTGCTTTCTATTGACAAGAATGGAAGGCCCTCTGAGTTACCTCCTGCAGTAAGGCTGGCCTCAGGGCCTGAGATGCCACCACAAGAGTCACTCTTTGGGAATAAGAGCTGGGATGAAACCTCAGAAGACTCAGGATTCTGTCTGCCACTTACCTAGGGAACAAAGAAGCACATGAGGACTCCACAGCTGAGACTGGGGACCGAGCTCTGCAGGGCCTGGTCTGCCAGACGCCATGCCGGGCCAGGCGGGGCGGGGCCCCTCAGCACCAGCACCTGCTCACTTTCCCGCTCCAGCCTCAGAGCAAGACCCCGGGGACTTCTGGTGCAGGGGGTCCCTGTAAGCCTGCAAGGCCATCAGACAGCAAAGGAAAACCCCAGCAGGGTGTCACACCCAGGCTCTCACAGGGAAGAGGTCCCAGACAGGGAAGCAGCCCACAGCACTGGAAAACCTTTCTGCAATCACAGCTTCGAGAAAGGCCCTTTCAGAGTAAAACAAAACAACAATAGTAACAAAAGAAGCAACAAAAACATGACAGCCCATTGGCAAACACCCCTGAACCATGCCTTGACTGTGTTCCTAACCAGCAGGATCTCGGGGGCAGGCTCTGGCAGGGAGGACACTGCCCTGCACACCTTGACCGGGATCCCAGGGCGCTGCAGGTGGGGGTGGCAACTCAGTCGAGTCTGAAATGAAATGCACTCAGAGGATGGTGTGATGGGGACATATTGCTCTTTTCTGGCATTTCTGGGTCCGCTCACCACCATTCACGTACACAGCACCGATTGCATTGATTAAATTTATGTGTGTGTCCTGTCTTAGTTTGGTCCTCCCAGAAGTAGACGCTGAGACCAGGATTTGAGGGAGGGTAGTTCATTGGAGAGAGAATCGCAGGAGGCACCAGGAAGGGAGTGTGGGAGGGAGACAGGGAAGGGCAGGCGGCCGGTGCAGCCTGTGCTGGTGGGCAGGTGACGCTGTGAGCATCCGCTTCTCATGTGGGAAGTAGCCAGACAGCTCCTGCTTGTCCAGAATCGACCCACACCCCAAGTCCGCAAGTCTCCCCTCCTGCATGGAGCCTCTCCCCATGGACGTGTCCCAGATTGTCCGAAAAGGAAGGGTCATTTAGGACTCTGGTTTTCAAGCTGTATTCCCCATGGAATGCCAGGACTTCTGGAAAGTACTTCAAAGCTACTGGGGGTAGGGGCTAGTGGTCAGGGCTGCAGCCTCCACCCTCATTCTAGCTGGAATCCAGTTTCTCTGCTTAAAATATTGGTCTTCCACTTAGAACATTTTTTGAAGGGCTCAGCAGCTTCAAAGTAAAGATCACATCTACTTCTGCTTCCAGGTAGACGATGTGGCTGTGCTTTTTCCTATTCCTCCTGAAAAGTGCAGCTACATCCCGGACATTCTATGTAAAGCAAACTTAGCAAGACTCCGAAAGGTGGATAGAAGGCAGATGCGTCAGGGACCTCAGGACCCAAGGAACTACTTGCTGAGTTCCTTGGATTTTCTTTGTGCTTCATACATCTCAGACTTGGAGCTGAAGAAGTCAACAACCCAGAATCTCCAACAGGTGCAGACAAAAAAACAGTCGCAACAAAAGCCTGCACCCTCTAGCCAAAGAGCAGGGGCAACCTAGCAAGACAGAGAACATTTAAACAATAACCCCTCTCCTCCAGCCAAACACCACAGAAAAAAAGCTGTGGCCCCCTCCCCACCCATACGAGCAAAGGTCAAGTGGGAAGCCCAGACTTCCACCTTACTTGGCAGTAACAAGGCCTTCCCCACCCCCTCCCAGTTGGGTGTGGTGTTAGAGGAGGCCAGTGGAGAGTCAGGACTTTTACCTTCACTCAGTGGTAACAAGGCCACCCACATGCCAGTGTCAGTAGAGACTGACAGAACTCCCAACCCCATCCAACGACAATGAGGGGACCCCCTCATATGTTAAAGGAGGCTGAGTGGAGAACCTGCGTTTCAACCTCCACTTTGCAGTAATGAGGCAGTGCTCTCCCCACGCCCTCCCCAGCTGGAGTGGTGTCAAAAAAACCCAGCTAAACCAGAGGGTCTAAAATAAGATCCAGAGTCTCATAACACAATACAAAAATATCCAGCTTTTAATAAAAAATCACTCGTCATACCAAGAAGGAAGACCTCAAACCAAGTGAAAAAAGACAAGCAATAGATGCCAACACTGAAATGACAAAGATGTGAGAATTATCTGACAAGATTTAAAGCAGCCATGATAAAGTGCTTCAATGAGCAATGATGAACACGCTTGAAACAAATGAAAAAATAGACAGTCTCAGCAAAGAAATAGAAGACATGAAGAAGAAAAAAAATGTAAATTTTAGAACTGAAAAATACAATAACCAAAATTTTAGCACTCAGTGAATGGACTCAACACCAGAATGGAGGAGCCAGAGGAAACAAATAGTGAACTGAAAGATAGAATAATAGAAAGTACTCAGTCTGAAAAGCAAAGAGAAAATAAACTAAAAAATAAATAAATAAACACAGACTCAGAGGCCTGTAGGACCGTAACAAAAGATCTAACTTCATGTCATTTCAGTCTCAGAAGGGAAGAGAAAGAGGGCAGGACTGAAAAAGTACTAGAAGAAATAATGGCTGAAAACTTCCCAAATCTTAGTGAAACCCAAACGGGATAAAACCAAAGAAATCTATACCAGGATTTCTGGAAACTAAAGACAAAGCAAAAATCTTTAAAGCAGCCAGAGAAAAATGACACCTTAGCTATGGATCAAAAACTATTTAAATGATAGCAGACTTCTCATCAGAAACCACAGAGGCCAGAAGAAATGGCACAATATTTTTCAAGTGCTGAAAGAAAAGAAGCGTCAATCTAGAATCTTACACTCAGCAGAAATATCCTTCAGAAATGAAGATATTCATAGATTAAGGAAAACTAAGAGAATTTGTATCCAACACACATACCCTAAAAGAATAACTAAAGGAAGTTCTTTAATAAAGAGGATGATTTAAAAAAAAAAAAAAAGGAAACCTGGAACATCAGGAAGGAATAAAGAAGATGGTAAGCATAAATATGGGTAAAAAAATAGACTTTCCTTCTGTTATTGAATTTTCTAAATTATGTTTGATGGTTGAAGAAACAATTACAACACTGTGGAATGTGGTTTTAAATTGCTGTAGGGGAAACAGTTAAGACAATTTGAAATGGGGGATAGTAAGGAAACAAAAAAGGAGGTAAGTTTTCTACACATTACTTGGATGAGTAAAATGGTGACACCAGTAGATTGTGATAAGTTACGTATATATAATGTAATACATAGAGCAACCACTAAAATGCCATACAAAGAGACACACTCAAAACACTATAGAGAAATCAAAATGGAATTCCAAAAAATGTTCAAGTAACCCACAGAAAAGCAAAAAAACAGAAAACAGAAAAACAAAAGACAGAGACAAGAAACAGAAAACAAAATCACCAACTTAAGCTTTGATATATCCATAATTAAATTAAATGCAAATTGTCAATATACATCAATGAAAGGCAGAGAGCATTAAAAATCACCACCCAACTAACTGCTGCCACAACACGTTCACTTCAAATATGACATAGGCACATTGATAGTAAAAGATATGCGACATAAACATCAATCAAAGGAAAGCAGGAGTGGCTATGTTAGTAATCAGTTAAAGCAGACTTCAGAGTAAAGAAAATTACCAGAGACAAAGAGAGACATTATATAATGATAAAAGGGTCAATCCACCAAGACCTAGAAATCCTAAATGTGAATTCATCAAGCAACAGTGATGCCAAATATGTGAAGCATAAGCAGACAGAACTAAAAGCAGGCATAGTCAAATCCACAATCAGAATTAGAGACTTAAGTACCCCTCTCTCAACAATTCATACACAACTGGAAAGAAAACATGCAAGGATATAGAAGAACTGAACACCATCAACCAACATGTTCTCATCAACATTTATAGAACATTCTGCCCAACAACAGTAGACTACACATTATTTTCAAGTGCCTATGGAACACATACCAAGATAGACCATATCCTGAGCTATAAAACAAACCTCAAATTTAAAACAATTGAAATCATACAGAGTGTGTTCTCCAATCACAAATGAATCAAACTAGAAATCAATAACAGGAAAATCTCCCACCACTTGGAAACTAAAGACCACACTTTTAAATAACTGATGGGTCAAAGAGGAAGTTTCAAGAGAAATTAGAAAACACATGGAACTGAATAAAAATAAAAATACAACCCATCACAATTTGTGGGAGACAGCTAAACTCATGCTGAAGGGAAATTTATAGCACTAAGTACATACTTCGGAAAAGAGGAAAAATATTGAATCAATAATCTAAGCTCCTACCTCAAGAACCTCAAAAAAGAAGAGTAAAATAAACCCAAAGCAAACAGAAAGGAGGAAATAACAAAAATAAGAGAAAATTTGGTGAAATTGAAAACTGAAAAGCAATAGAGAAAATGAATGAAACAAAGAGCTGGTTCTTTGAAAAGATCAATAGAATCGACTAATTTCTAGAAAAACTCACAAAGGAAAAAAAAAAGAGAGAAAACGCAAATTACCAAAATCAAAAATGAAACAGGAAATATCACTACAGACCCTGCAGACATCAAAAGTATAAAAGGGCATACTGTGACAAGTCTACACAGAGAAATGTGACGACTTAGATGAAACTGACAAACTCCTTAAAAGATAAACTGTCATAATTCATCTAATATAAACTAGATCATTTGAATAGTCCTATAACCTATAATTATTCAAGAAAATTGAATTCATAATTTTTTTTAATTCCCAAGAAAGAAACCTCCAGACCCAGATGGATTCACAGGAGAATTTTACGAAATGTTTACAGAAGAATTGACAGCAATTCTACACAATCTCTGCCACAAAATGGAAGAGGAGAGAACACTTCCCAATTCTTTTACGAAACCAGTATTACTCTCATACCAAAACCAGACAAACATACAATTATCCCTCATGAATATAGATGCAAAAACCCTTAATAAAGTATTAGTGAATAGAATTCATCAATATATAAAAGGAATTATATTCCATGACCAAATGGGATTTATTCCAGAGATGCATATTGATTCAATATTTAAAAATTATTCAATGTAACCAACCATATTAACAGATTAAATAAGAAAATCACATGATCATATCAATTGATGCAGAGAAAGCATTTGATCAAATTTTTTTTTTTTTTAAAGATTGGCACCTAGGCTAACAACTGTTGCCAATCTTCCTTTTTTTTTTTTTTTTTTAAGGATTGGTACCTGGGCTAACAACTGTTGCCAATCTTTTTTTTTTTTCCTGCTTTATATCCCAACCACCACCCCCGCCAGTACATAGTTGTATATCTTAGTTGCAGGTCCTTCTAGTTGTGGGACATGGGACGCCACCTCAACATGGCCTGACGAGTGGCGCCATGTCTGTGCCCAGGATCCAAACCCTGGGCTGCCGCAGTGGAGCATGCGAACTTAACCACTCGGCCACGGAGCCAGCTCTGATCAAATTTAACAACCACTCACAATAAAAATTTCTCAGAAAAATAGGAACGGAAGGATATCTTCCTCAATTTGATCAAAAGTGTCAACAAAATGTGTTCAACTAACATTATATTTAATGGTGACAGATCAAATCCTTTCTCTGTAAGACTGAGAACAGGCAAGGTTATCTGTGCTCACCACTCTTACTCAGCATAGTTCTGAAAGTTTTAGCCAGTGCAATAAGGCAAGAAAAAGGAAATCAAAAGCAGACAGATAAGAAAAGAAAAGGTGCCCCAATGTGCAGATAACATGATGGTCTACATAGAAAATCTCTAGGACTCTACTAAAAAAAGAAGAAACTTCTAGAACTAATGAGTAACTTTGTTTCACAGGGTACCAGATAAACATACAAAAATCTATTGTGACATAATGGAGCTATTATAATCCATGTGACAGCAATGAACACATGGACACCAAAATTAAAAATACGGTACCACTTACAGTTGCTCCCAAAAGGGGGATACTTGGGTATAAATTTAACAAAACATATACAGGAGTTGTATGCTGAAAGCTATACAATACTGATGAAGGAAATCAAAGATCTAAATAAATGGAGAAACACTGGATGATGGAGATGTACACGGCTAGGAAGACCCAACACAGTAAAACTGTCAGTTTTTCCAAACCGATATACAAATTTAACACAATTCCTATCAAAATCCCAGCAAGATTTTTTGTAGACAAGATTATTCTAAAATTTTTATGGAAAGGCAAAGAACTAAAATAGCTAAAAACAACTTTGAAAAAGAAGAATATAAGTAGGAGGAATCAGTCTACCAGATTTCAGACTTAGATAGTCACCATAATCAAGAGGGTGTAGTAACGGCAGAGGGATAGACACATAGATCAATAGAACAGAAGAGAGTACCCAGAAATAGACCCACACAAATATGCCCAACTGATTCTGACAAAGGTGCAAAGCAATTCGATGAGTAAAGATAGCCTTTTCAACAACTGTTGCTGGAGCAATTGGACGTCCATAGGCTTGCTGGGCCTGCTTCCAGACTCTCCTGTGTTTTTATAGAATCTAGATAATGGCTGAAGCAAAGAGAACATGGTAAGAAGCGCGTGTGGATAAGCTGTTCTACAAAATTAAAGGGGCTGAGGGAAGGAGAGGGAAAAGAAGAGACGCAGAAAAGATGGGTATTGGAAAGAGCTTTGGTGGGACATTGAGAAGTGTATCTAGACGGGGAGAGGCCATAAGGGTGGCACATAGATGTCCAATTGGCAGTGGGGAGGCTTTTCTTTGAAATTTTAGGGATTAAAAAATAACATGACAAGCAGGTACTTTAGGAGAGCCAGTTGGATAGGGATGTGCAGAACAGATTGATGGGGGAGCGATCCAGCACCTTGTACAAGTTGTGCCCCTGGCACAGGGTCTGGCACACACAGAGTATATTCCTAGTAACTATTTCATTGATGGCTGGCCCTAGAGTCCACTGAGGTGGGCTCGAGTTCAGGCAAGAGAAACAGAAGAGGAGAATTGACAGAACTGAATGTGGGGCCCTTGGAGAGAAGGACAAGACAACTGGACCACGAGATTTGAGGCGCTGGAGCTGGGCGAGACCTTTTGCTGCAATAAAGAAGCCAGAAGGGAGACCAGGAGTGGACGGATGACCACAGTTGGGAGGCTTCAGAGCTTCTGATGCTGTTGGACTGTTTGAGTAAAGCTGTCCAGTGGGCAGACGGACATGGGGTGCTGGGGTCCAAGAGGCAGCTTTGGGCATCCTTCCCATCAAGGTGACTTAGAGCAATGGACGCAGAATGAGAAAGGTCTTGGCAGACCACGAAGCCCCCTTTGCTGTCTGTGAAGAGAGAAAGAGAAGTTTCCAGTCCTGGACCCATGTCCTTCCAGCAACCATACCTCCTCCCACAGCCCTTCCAGCCCCAGGAGAACAAGGCCCCCACCAAGGCCAAATGAAAAGGTTCCTCATGACGTCTGGCATGCCTACCTTGCTTCCTGACTCTCTCTGGCCTTTATACCCCTTAGCTCAGCTGCCACCTGCCTTTTTCCTTCCCCCTCCCTGAACCTTTCCTCCTCCATTTTACTCCCTTTCCTCTCTGCTGCCTTTATCTTCCTCCCTCATCCCCATCTCTTTTCTCTCCTTTTTTCATCCTGTTATTTTCTCTCTTCTCTTTCTCTCTCCCCATCTCTCTCTTTTTCTTCTCATCTTTCTTTCTGCCTCTCTTTTCCCATCCTCTCTTCATTTCTCTGCCTCTCTGTTTCTGCCTCCCTCTCTCTATGCTCACACACACTTACAAGCACATATGAATTTTTAAGAGACCAAGAACTCAGGGAGACTCATGGAAAGGGCTCTAGCTGACTGGCATCAGCGGGCCTCCTTGGCCACCTTCAGTGAGTGATATATTACGGAAATACATTAAGGGCCCGTCCTGCTGACAGCAAGCTAAGGTACTATGTCAAGGTACCAGCCCTAGGATGATGAACATCCCCCATAGATCAGGACACCATCACTCTGATTACACTCCAGTGCTGCATGTCAGAGTGCTGCGGGGGCGTGATGGACGGCGGGGATCCATCACCAGCTGATGGCCCATTCCCAGCACAACACTCATATCCAGGAGATGATTTAGGGGCAGAGCCGGGATCCCTCCCAAGATGCAAACACAGCAAAAGTGGATTCTTTCCTTTCTACTAAAGGGAGAAGTTTAAGGAGAGAAACACTTGTAGAGTATAGCTTCAAGGTCAAGGATTTGGGAATCAGACAGACGCCTCCACCTAAAAGCTGTATGAACTTGGGGTTAATTTTCCTCCTTTCCTGAGGCCATTGCCTTGTATGTCAAATGAGGTAATAATACTAGCCTCCCAGGATTAAAGTGAGGGTCAAATGGCATAACACAGATAAAACATGCAGCACAGAGCCAGGCTCAAGGTCCTGAGACCACCAGCCCGACCTGCTCCGTGTGCACACAGCAGGAGCTGTAAGCCCCGGCCTCCACCAGGCTGCAGCCTCCCGCACATTCTCTTCTCCTGCTCCACCTGGACCTCCTTCTGTCTTCTTCCCTCCGTGATGGTTCCGAGGCCAGAGAGGGAGGTCCTGAGGCCACCCAGCCTATCTTTCAGGATTGCCCATCAATCCACGTCCCCACCCATTCTTCATTCAGTCCATAGGTGTTGAGCACCCGCTAGGTGCCAGACCCTGTTCTAGGCCCTGGGGACACAGAAATGAATGAAACAGAGGAAAACCCCTGCCATCATGTGCCAACGTTATGGAGTCCGTCCATCAGTTAATTTGTCTGTCTGTGGGCAGTAGCCCTGGCCAAGGACCCTGTGAGCCCCACCCTGAGCCAGACCGACTCTGAGATGACTGTGACTTTTAACTGTGAGGTTCAAAGAAAATCTCATCTTGACAGCTTTTGAAGGGACCGTAGCTATTGCCACATCTGATCCCAGGGAGCTGTAGCCCCGAGGTGGGTGGTGAGTTGCCGAAGGTCACGCAGGGAGCATGAGGTTGAGCCAGGGCTGGAACTCAACACAGTCCCAGAACTTTAAACGTACCTTTGGATCTTAATGAACACCAGTCCAATCCCTCCCCTTAGAGGTAAAGGAGCCACTTGATTTCTGCCCTTGGGAATCCAGCCTCCCTGGAGAGAGAAGAAACAGGTGCATGAAAAAGGAGAACTTACATTATGTTCACATGGGACATCTCATTCTTCCCCACGCAGCCCTGAGATTCAAGCATTATGATCCCATTTTATATGTGAGGGGACTGAGGATAAGAAGTTAAGTAACAGCCCACATCAATTTCACCTCTCCTCCGCACTGGATACGGAAGAGTAGAAAATGAGATTTGCTACACACACACATGTGCACACACACACACACACAGCTTTGATTATTTTTTATTTTATTTTATTCTTTTGAGGAAGATTGGCCCTGAGCTAACATCTGCCACCAATCCTCCTCTTTTCGCTGAGGAAGACTGGCCCTAAGCTAACATCAGTGCCCATCATCCTCTTCTTTATATGTGGGACGCCTGCCACAGCATAGCTTGGGGATCAGCGTGTGCGTCCGCACCCAGGATCTGAACCAGCGAACCCCAGGCTGCCAAAGCGGAATGTGTGCACTTAACCGCTGTACCACCCAATTATTTTTTAATTTTTAACATTCCACTGTAAGCATTTTACCATGTTATTAGATATTTTTGATATATGCTTTTAAAAATGCATTCTACAATATAAATGTACTCTATTTTATCAATCCTTTGTTGTCCTATGTCTCAATTATTTCCAATATTTAGGTCTGATAAAGAATGTTGTGATGAACATTCTAATTCTGTCTCCAGTGTTTTCTCAACAGTGGATTCCTAGAAATAGAACTATTGAGTCAAAAAACGCGAAAATGTTGAAATTCTTCCAGACAGATTGTGCCAATTTGTGTTCTAATTTCATCACATGGTCGCTAACATTTATTTCATCATCATCATCATCATCAATCTTAACAATTGGACAGGTTAAAACAGGATCTTGTTTTATTTGCATTTCTTTGGCAAACAGTAAAATTAAACATTTTTTCATATGTTAGCCATTTGCATGTTTTATTTTGTGAATCTTCTTTGCCAATTTGTCTACTGGGATGTTAGTCCTTTTTTTAGACTTCGTAAGAACTCTTAATATGCTGAGGCTATTAACCTTTTGCCATCTGTCGTAAATATTTTTCTCAATTTGTCATTTACTTTTCTATTTTTACAGTTTCTTTTTTAATATGTCTTTGGAAGTTCTGTGTAGGTAATTTCCTTTGTGATTTCTTCAATTGCTTTTAAGCTTAGATAGGTGTTACCCACTCTAAGATAATTTAAATATTCACCAACGTTTTCTTTTATTGTTGTGGGGTTTCTAATGTTTGGTGCTATAATTCATCTGAAATTTACTTGAGAAAGAGATAAAGATCTAAAATGATTGTCTCCCAAGCAGTCGATTTTCTCGACACCAATTGTTAACCCAACCCTTTCCAGTGATTTTTGAGCCTTCTCTTTCCCCTCATTTTGCGTTCACGCCCACAGTAAGGTGGGTTTGACATTATCACTACGTGCTGTGATGCTGGCTGGTTCTTGAGTCAGCACCGTGCTGTACACTTACGGGAGCTTCAAAAGGCATTTCAATATTCTTGAAGCAAATCACGTCTTCTTGTTCTTTCAAACATTTCTTGGCTATTTTTAGCTTGTTATTCTTTCGGGTTCATTTTAGAGTTGTCTTGTCAAATTACCAAAAGTTTCCATTGAGATTTTGATCATATTTTTATTTTATTAGATCTACGTATTAATTTAGGAAAGACTAATGTCTTTTCATTGTTCCTTTCTCCCAACCAAAAACATGTTATGTTTCTCCTCTCATTCAAATCTTCTCTTACACAAAACTAATGCAGTTTTGTGGTTTTCTTCATGAAAGCCCCATCCCCTTCTCCTCGAGAATCATTCAGAGGTATGTTATGTTCTTGTTTCCTCTTATCTTCAAACTGGACGTTGTGGGTATAGAAGAAATGGATTGAGTTTCGTATGTTTATCTTGTGTTTCGGGGCAAGAATATACTCAGCAGCAATGTTCCCAATGATCATTCACAAGAAAAGTGGTGAGAACAGCAGAAGAGCTGTGCTCCCCAGGTTCAACCCTTTCCTCACTCTGGGCGTGAGGACAACCAGGAGGCACAGGGGTGCCCGGTCCTCCAGTCATCCTCAGGCACGAGACACAGGGCAGGGCGTCCACAGGTGCAGGACAAAGTGCAGGTAGGAGAGGAGACGGCAGTGATGAAAGAACCGTCTGAACAGAGAAGCACCCATGGATTAGCTGCTACCAGGAGTGTGTAGCTTTGGGAAGAGGAAAGAATGTCTAGAGAGAATTTCTGGAAAACTTTCTATGTAGTGGGATGTGTAAAACCTCTGGCATAGCAAGCCCTCTTAAGAAAGCCTGCAGTAAAGATCCACACGATTCTTCAAGGTTCCTAGAGGCAAATGTAGCTTTCCTTTTAGTGTAACTCTGTATCCAGACTGAGTCACACGGATCCTGCGATTCTTAGGGTTACCATTCCTTTGGCCACTTTGGCAAGCTCTATTATAAATTCTAAGAGTTTCTCTATTGAGTCTCCTTGTTTTCTAGATATATGATTATATAACCTAAAATCCATCATAATGTTTTCTTATTTTCAGGAGTCAAGGTGCTTTTTTTCCCTAATTTATAAAATTTTGCCTTGGCTAGAAGTTCCAGAAAAGTGTTTAAAAAATATTGCTGATAGAGGCTATCTTTGTCTTATTCCTATTTTAAGATAGGCTCTCTGTATCAGGTTCAGGAAATATCTTCTATCCCAGGTTGTCTGAGTTGTGTGTGTGCAGGTTTTGCTCCCCAAGAGCGGGTATCTCTGTGGTCATTTCAGTGGAAGACGGGAAGGGGCCGTTCTTTGACAGTTGCTGCCATCACAGCTACGGCTCTGTCTGTGATGGCGGCTGCTCCTTTGTCTCTCTGCAAAAGAGAAACAGCCATCTGGAAAGGCAGTGGAGTTTGTGATTAACCTCTGGAAGTTGGTCCTTCTGTGGCACTTTTGTTCTGAGGAATCCGGATATTTATCCCAAGTATTTTTGGCAAGAAACAGCCGAAGCCCTAGGGAGGATTAAGCAGACGCCATTGGCTTTTTCATCCTCCTGTTCCTGTTTTCTCTCCTTTTCTCGTCCCCCTTTTTTCTCTTCTCTCTTGCTCTCCCTCCGTTGTTTCTTCCCCCATCTCCTCCTTTCCCCCTCTTCTCTTTTCTGCCCCCCACCCCCAGGCTCCCTTTAACTCCACCACGTCCCTACCTATTTCCTTGTCTTCCCTCTTTGTCAACTTCTTATCTTCCTCCTTCATCTTTCACACCTTTTCCTCCCTTCTCCCTCCTCCCCTTTCTCATCTCTCTACCTCTTTCTCCTTTTCCACCGACAGTTCACCTTATTCTCTCTCTCTTTCCTACAAGAAAACCCAATTAAAAAGGATTGCCAAAGGCTAAAAGACGCAAAGGCCATATTATTACCCTCTCAGAGCAGAGCCCACGTTTCTCCCTGAGGCTGGAGGGAAGGATGCTGAGAGCTGCTGCCGCCTCACACTTCAGGGTCAACAGACACAACGCCAAACAATCAGGTACAGAGGGACCCAAGGCAGGTTCTGACACGGTCTCCTGAACATCGACCTCCCCCTCTCACACACACACACCCCCATACACCTGGCCTGACCCCGCCATCCTTAGCCTATGCCCCCCTCAACTTCACCTTCACAAATCCTCCCCAACATCCCAATCTGAGTTCAAATCCCACCTCTTCTGAGAAGCCTTCCCTGACTGTCCCATTTATCAGAAACTTTCTCTGTCTAAACTCCTAGAGAGCCACAGGATTCTAGCACTGCAGGAAGCTAAAACTCACCTAGCCCAGCGTCTACCCAACCAGCACACACCTCCGGGACTTCGGGAAGCTAAATGACTTACGTAAACAAGTCATACCGTCATACCTATTAGTCCTTAAGGATCATAACACATAAAAATATATCCTCTGTGACGGGGAAATCACGTGTTACACTCTTTCCCATCGTTTCAGTGAAAGTATAAGCCTCTCAAAGTCAAGAATCACAACTTAGCATGCTTTTTATCCCCTAAAGTGGCCAACATCAGCTGAACACGTAGTGAACACTCAACAAGGACTTGAAGGAATGAATGAATGAACAGGGTGAACAACCGAATGAGTGGGGTGAACAACTGAATAAATGGGGCAGCATGTAAACAAATGAGCGATTCAGGGAGGGAGGGAGTGAAGGAATGACTGTAGGCACACATCATTGTGGTGTTGTTTTAATAACTCAGGCAGGGTAAGAAGTGCCAAGGAGAAGTCTGTAGTCATGTCTCCCTTTTCAAGGAAGGAGAATCTGAAATGGGGCTGAGGACAGGCTGAGGTCGGGAGGTGGTGGGGCAGAGAGCAAAGAGCACTGGATTTAGAATCCAAAGACCTGGGTTAGGCCCCACACGTGCCTCTCACATGACATCGCAATGGTCCCTCCTCTGGCCCCCTCTCAGTGTTGTGTGAGATCAGTTGAGATCATGGGTAGGAAAGCATTTGGCAAACTCTGAAGTCTTGTACATATACTTTATTGTGCCTTTTAATCTCGGTATGAGGCCGAAGGAAGTTGATGGTGGCAGGCCGTGTCTGTGTGTGAGCAGGGACGAGGGCCGCACGGTTGACCAAGAGGGCCCATATCCACCTTGGTGCTGCCTGGGTCACGCGCTGGCTGCTCTCTGACCCTCAGACACTGAGGACGAGAAAAGACACTGAAGGGTCACGGAACACACAGGCTGACCAGGGACTTGCTCCCGGGAAAGGCTGCAGGAAGGAAAGGCTTTCAGCCACTGTGTACCAGCCACCCGGGCCGAGCCCTCCACTCCGCCCACACCCCCGTGGACCGTGGAACTTTCAGCATCTGCATTTTGCTGAAGCACACATTATACACCCTCATGAAAGAGCGCATTGGGCAGAGGAAATGGAAACCGTGGGGCCTGATTCACACTTACCAGTACTCAGAAAGTCCCCAAAACAGTCTCCACAATGGGGACTTGCCCACCCATCCAGCTGCCCTAGCTGCCTCGTGATGGATGTCCCAATTTGCTTATGGTGACCGCGTGGAAGGACAGCCATGTGGAGGCCTGTGGGACAGCCCCCCTCACTGCAGCCTCGAAGGCTCATATTTCACCAGAGCCTTGGAGCCCAGATGTCAGCTACCACAGAGGTTTGCAAGTACTTTTTAAGCAATAGAAATCTTTCTTCAGGGGCCAGCCCTGTGACCCAGTGGTTGAGTTCACGTGCTCTGCTTTGCTGGCCCAGAGTTTCACTGGTTCGGATCCTGGGCACGGACATGGCACCGCTCATCGGGCCATGCTGGGGCGGCGTCCCACATGCCACAACTAAAAGGACCTACAACTAGAATATACAACTCTGTACTGAGGGGCTTTGGGGAGAACAAGAAGAAAAAAAAAAGAAGATTGGAAACAGATGTTAGCTCAGGGCCAATCTTTAAAAAAAAAAAAAACGAAATCTTTCTTCAGTTAGAAGCCCTTAAGAAACCCCAGTCATTAGAACAGATATAAATGGAGCTGCCTCCAGTAGGACGGGGGGTGAAAAGGCCTGAATCCCCTCTTCCCAACACACACACGTATTTGGAGTCAAGTGTGCCATCCCTGGAAGGCCCCTGAGACATTTCTACAACTTGCTAGGACAGTACTGAGCACAGACCTCTTCCTAAGGGTGGGTGAACTGAGGCCCAAAGGAAAGACAACTCTGGGCCAAGGGCAAGCAGCATATTAACGGCAGAAGTAGGGCTGGAATTGCTCCATCTGCCACCTCAAGAGCAGTGCCAAACAGTGCCGAGGCAGCAGTGCTCATGGGAACTAACTTCTGAGTCAGGGTGGGGGGAGGAAGAAGCACTAATAGTAGTCGTCAGGCAGTCTGCTTAGACAACACGGTCTCACCCAAAGCCTGCTCCGAATCGTGACACTTGTAAAAGTACATTGGGGTCCTGGGTTACTCATAGAATCAGTTAATCAATGGGAGCAGGAAAGCCAGGGCCCAAGGTTCTAACTTCTGCTCTTCGTCTCACCCTCCAGAGACCTTGGGCCAATGACTGTCTGACTTGACTTTGACTCATGATCTTCGGGATCCCTTCCAGCTTCTGTACCCCACATACAGGTAATGAGGTGAAGCTTTGTCACCTACAGCTGTACCAGAATTCCTCTAAGGGGCAAAAGGTCTCTATTTGGGGAGACACCTTAAAGAGCAGATGGGGAGGCCTGAAGGTGTGGGTGTGTGCCAGATCCAAGGCCACGGGGGCAAGGCCCAACCTGCTCTGCAGGAAATGAAGAAAGGAATTGGGGATTGCTCAAAATGGGAAAGGGAGAAGGGAGAGAGAGAATCAGAGAGGGGGCGGGGAATGGGGAAGCAGAAGATGGTGCAAAGCTTTAACTACCTGGAGTGAAAGGCGAGAGAGAAGCATCCAGTGACGGGGTGGCCAGAAGGGCATTTTAAGAATGGAAACACCTAATGTTCAACCTGAAGTTGTCTGCATTGCTGTGACGTAAATCCTTCCTTCATTCCCACCCCCGCCCCACCATGTATCTTCAAATAAATCTGCCTCACCCACGAACGCTTTGTGCCAGTGAGTTGTTCTATGGAAAATGAGAAGAAGCAGGACTTCCCGTCTGGGACCATGTGCTGTGAGCCGAAGAGAGGAGGTGTGAACGCAAGAGCCAGAGGCAGCGAGAGCCAAAAGACCGTGGATCCCCTCGAGGGTCTCGGAAATCGTGGGGTCCCTGGATCTCCACGGGGGAGGAACTTGGGAAGTCTAAGCCAATCTCATGGGGATCTCAAGAGACAGAAAAGACCCCCCCCCCATAACAGATTAGCTGATTTCAATCAGATGAAATGCTTATGTTGAACCTACTGTGTGTCCAAGCATGAGCTCTGGTCTGTGGGAACTCAGAGAAGAGGCAGTGGTGCTCACATTTTAGTATGCATAAGCAGGACCCTGGGAGCTTGTTAAAGATGAAGGTTCCCAGGCCCCAGGCCTCAGATTCAGATTCAAAGGGACTTTGACAGATACCGGGAGGAGGTGGTGACATGATCCCAGCCCTCAAGGAACTTACAATGCCACGGACTACTTTAGAAACAGGATTCACCAGCAGGCCTCTGGCCATGTTGCGGCCACTGCCAGTGCCTGTTGGTCAAGAGCCCCCAGGCCCAGCACAGAGCAACCAATCTCAGCCTCGAGCCTTGGGATCTGAGCTCCATTACCACTACTGTCACTGACACAGCAGTTCTTCTCTGCTAATGCTAGCCCTCGGGAATGCTGTACCTTCTAGATGGAAAAACTCATACACTTGAGCTCTGAAACCCAGAGTGCATGCCTGATCTCACGTCCCCAGTGTCCCAGCCTGTTTCCAGAATCTGACTCCTCTCCTACCCGGACCAATGATTCCACCTGTCCTTCGCTGCCTCAGCTGGCCCCTCTGGAGTAACCGTGGACAGCATGCTTTACAGCTCTTCTTCTAGGACTTTCCTTGGACACAGTCCAGTTGAGGGAAATAAGACAAAGAGTGTTAGAAGACAGAGAGAAGGATTTCTCCGACACAGCCAAGCATTGCCTGGGACGCTGCAGCCAGACAGAGATCGAAGCATCAGGAGGCACACCCAGGAAGTCAGCCACTGGGTTTCTGAGGAGGTCTTCAAAAGGAAGCAAAATGGAATGAAAAGAAACGAAGTTTCATTCATTCATCGAACAGACATGTGCTGAGGCCCTTCTGCAGAGGGACACAAGCATAAACGAGCTCAACCTTTTTCTTAAGGAATATACCATCTAGTAGGGGTGGAATTGGTCCTTGAAGGGAGACAAGATGCTGAATAGTCAAAAGTTGAAAGGGCATTCAACAGGGGAAATAGCTTAAGCAAAAGCTTACAATGCCACTGAAAAAAAATGGAAGCAAATGGCTGGCCCAAGAGCCAGTTGGTTGACCACCCTGAGTACAAGAGAAGTATATGGAAATATAGTCTAACTTGACAGACCCTCCTGTGCTCTGAGCTGGCCTGGGCTGGGTGCTGGGAACACAAAGGTGAATTAGCCAACCTCTGCCCTCAATCGCCAGAGCCTATATTGCCATTCTAGAAAGTGCAAGGGAGGCACATGGCAGACGTCTGCTCTCACAGAGCGTTGCAGAGGATCAGCATGGGTTACACAGCAAACCCAGGCAGCCTCACCTCCTGAGTGACAGGAAGGGTCAGCTGCCACTGTAAAGATAGCCAGCAGGAAGGGCTCTGGCCGCTTCACAGGAGATGAAATTTAGTTTGGGGAGATAACCTCCCAGCGCTGCAATTAAGTCCTTGGCTTTGCCTAGGGGAGGCAGAGCCTTAGTGAAAACAGCCCAAGAAAAACAAATAGCAGGGCGGGCTCCTGAAGACATGATAGCCAAAATGTACAAACATAAAGCACCAATTAAGGCGGGGGGGCCGGGAGAGGGCAGTGGGGGGACCTAGTTGAGAAGCAACGCTTTCTCCGCAAAGTGACCCTGGTCAGAGGAGGCCAGGGGGAGCCCCTGCATGGATTTGTGCACGAAGTCTTCTCAGGTCAGGGCTGGGGAACCCTGAGGGGTTTATCACCTTCTATTTTTGTCGCCTTTTTTTTTATTATTATTTTTGCCTTTTTAGTTCTCAGTAAGGTCTGAAAAGTCAAGATGGTTCTAGGTGATAATGTTTTAAGCCAAAAAGACAGGCTGAGATCACCAGCCAGCATGAAGAACCACTTGGTGTTGGGGCGAGGAGCTTTGGAGGAAGATGCCCTGACCTGGGAGCCAGAGAAAGTCTGCCCCCCCATCCTGCTCCAACAAGCTGTGTGACCTTGGGCAACTCCGTTCCCTGCTCTGGGCCCACTCCTCGGTTAGCCACCTTCCTCTCCATGCTGGGCCTGGATCCATAACTATAAAAATAAGAAATTATTGCTTTTAAGGAAGTAGAGGTTGAGGGAGAAGAGCAAGAGCTGAGGCTGTGGGCAAAGCATCTGCAGTCCAGAAGCAGATCCAGGTTGTAACCAGAGGCTGTAACCAGAGGCTGTTAGAAAATGGGGTGATGGCAGATGGACGTTCCCAGGGTGGTTCCCCTAGAAACAAACTGTGTGGAGCGGGGCATGCATTTCATTTGGTTTGTCAGTAGGGCTCGGTCTCCAGCTCCCACCCACTGGCCTGAGGCTGAAATAACAAAACCCTCTGTGTGTGCTGACTGCTCGGCTGGGACCCTCCTGAGTGCCCTGGGAGATGCTGAAGGAGCAAAAATCAGAGCAGGAAGAGCAATACGTGCAGCTTTTCTTCCATTCAGGGAGAAGGAGGAGAGAGATCCCAGGGCGTTCTCTCCATCCCTTTGCCAGTGGATACAGCCACGCACTGCATAACAAGGTTTCTATCAACAACAGACTGCACATACGACAGCGGTCCCATAAGACTGGTACCATATGGCCTAGGTGTGTTGTAGGCTCTACCATCTAGGTTTGTGTAAGTCACTCTGTGTTGTTCCCACAATGAGAAAATTGCCTAGTGAGACATTTTTCAGAATGTATTCCCGTCCTTAAACAATGCATGACTGTAGTTAAAATAAACAAAACACTCATTTTGGGGTTCCCGAGGTCATCTTAGAGCTAGTGGAACAGAG